>NW_024884253.1:51963037-52000548 GCF_019232065.1 Centrocercus urophasianus
CAGAAAAGATGAAGAAGTAAAAGAGAACTGTACTGAATAATCTTATTTATTTTACTAGATTGCTTGTAACAGTAGTAGCTACAGTTTTACTTAAAAGCTGTGTGTCTTCTCTGAATTGAATTCCTTATTATGACTAGAAGAAGCAGAAGCAGAAGCAGTGGGAAGAAATTTTCAAATCAGGGATAAAAAAACACTGAAAAGGTGTTAATAGTAGAAAAGAAGTAGTCTTTTCACTTTTTCATAATTTGCTCTTGTATAGCTATGATGAAGGAACAGAGAGCAAAATGTAGATGCTGAAGCAAGCCTCTTTCATTGATTTTAGATGCTATTTAAGATATTAAGATGAGCAGTGTTGAGGACACTATATGCATTGTCGGTCCTACATTCATTTGTTTAGCTGTGATTTCTGTATTAGATTTCAGAAGAAAGTGAGTCAGAAGGCTATGTATTATGATTTCCTCCCCACCCTTTAGTGTATGTATGTATGGCATGATATATATGAAATACAAGATGCTTATTTTCTGTCTTTTAAAAAATTCCAGAGAATATGCAGTAAACATGTAGCTCTCAATAGAGTTCTTAGTAACTACGCTGTTTTTTATGTTGATGCATAACAAGTATCTTCTTTGTTTTACAAAATATATTTTTTGGCCTGGAAATTGCTTAATCAAACAATAAATAGATAGATAAACAAATAAATAAATAAACAAACAAATAAATAAAAGAAGGAAGAAGAGGAAATAATACACAGACATTTATTCCTCAGATAGGTATGCTACTTATCATTACATGTTAATTTTAGATGAGGCGATGAGCCTAACTTTAGAGTAATAACTACTGCTCCTGTACTCCTTACAAGTGTCAGATGTTATATATTGCAAGCCAGAGAAACAAAATAACAACAGTAACAACAGCAAAAGGACTCATTATTCGTGATGATGGATAGGCAAAGATGAAGCACTCAAAAATGGAAAATTTTAGCAGAAGCCAGTATTTGATATGAAAAGGGAACATTGACAAACCTTCCATCAAATTAATTATCTGAAATTCATAAGTAAATTGCTTGAAATTACACAGCTTCTCTCCAAGTTAGTGATGTCACTCCTTGGTACTCATATTTAGAATGCAGGGCTAATGACTTACTGCCAACATGAAGTTGGAACCTAGTCTATGAAATCGGTGTCTTTTTAAGTGACTGGAAAGTCCTTTCAATGAATGCCAAGTTAGAGCTAATTACTTTTTCTTTGAAATCCTGTAGTATTTTCCTGAATACTGTTAAACTTGGAATATGACATTAGTAATAGAGCATCTACAGAAAAGTGGATTCTAAATGTATTGACATTTTATATTATGCACCATTTTAGCATAATTTTATTCCAATTGAGCAATAAATTATTTTATTTTAAGCCTGGTAAAGCCATCTGAGTTGTCTGAATGTCTCAGATAATAATAATAATTAAAAAAAAAAAAAAATATATGTAGCAGAGAAGATACCATTTACCTGGATTTACTGTTTTACAATGTCCTTGGTTGTGGCTATGATAGATTTATTTCTCATCATTTAATGATGTCTTGTGTTTTGGAATTTTGATTAAAGTAGAGACAATAACAGAAGACCAGTATTTTGACTTACTGCAGAACAGTGCTTACACAGAGACAAGGACTTTTCTGCTTCTTATTCTGCCTTGTCAGTGAAGGGCTGAAAGTAAACAAGGAGCTGTGTGTGGACTTGAACAGGAGATAACCCCATATTGAATAACATCATGTTCTGCAATAAAAGCTAGAGAAAAGGAGAAATGTGGGGAATGTTTGGACTAGTGGTATGTGTCTTCCCCAGAAATCACTACATGTGATGTGCTATGCTCTCTTCTGTGCTGCATGAGTGAGGAGCAGTGGCACAAGCTGCCCAGAGGCTGTGGGATTTCCTCCTTGGTGATCTCCAGAAAGCCTTCTGGATGTGGGCCTGGGCAGTCTGCTCTAGGTGGCCCTATTTGAGCAATGGATTTCAACCAATAATCTCTAGAGATGCATTCTTTTACCATTCAGTTGACGTTGATTAAAGGTCACAGAGGTCCTTAATGATGGCTTATGAAGAACTGGAGTGAACCTAGAAACTTTTCCCATAAAACATTTGATATGACAATATAGATTAGTGGCTAAGTAGTATAAGTCTCACAAGCAGTGTTTTGCATGGTTTTTATTCTGAAGAATTAATTAGATCAATTTTCAAGGATTTTTTTCTCCCATTTTTCTTTTTGTTTCTTTTTGTTTCTTTTTGTTTCTTTTTGTTTCTTTTTGTCTCATTTTTTTTCTTTTAACAAACAAACAAAAATAAGCAGCAATACAAGAAATATTCAGAATATTGCTTATATTTTGGAATGTTTGATATTTCAATATTTTGTTCTTAAAATGTAAAGTTACTTTTAAAATCTAACGGTCTAATCTCTTTTAAAAAGAAAATGAAAGAATACCAACTGCTTCAGTTGCTTCACACATATGGTTGACAATATATAGCAAACCAAAAATGTTAATGTCTTTTAAAAGCAATGCTAATAAAGATGATAGGCAGTCATAAAGGAGGAAGTTAATATTTAAACCAATGTTTGAAAACTTATGCTGAGTGGGAGAGAAACATAAATAGACATAGACTTACTTTTTTCTGACCTTGTTCTGTATTTCACCGTACAAGAAAACTTGAATGTCATGTCATTGTCTCAGATTTTCCTTATAAGTATAAACACACACACATTATATATATGGAGCTATTATAACAGCTGCAAAACTTCTCACAATGTAAACCTCTGCAAAGAGGATTCAATTCAGTGAAACTGAATGAGAAGGTCCCATCATCTGTGAGGGCTGGTGATATAAATCCTATCACATACTGAACAGCCAGTCAGTCCTACCTGGTGCCAACTCTCTGTCCTGGGATCCTAGCCAAGCAATCTGATGGACTCAATGGACCTTTCATGTACAATTTTGTTAAACATATTAAGGGAATAGGATGCCAACCATGTAGGAGCCACAGCTAGAATTACAAGTAATTTTGGAATATTTTGCAGTACTTTTGAATTTTTTATTCTCCTTATACAACCAGTACAGGCAAAGTTCATCACACTTAAGAGCAATTATTCTGGAATAATGTTCCTGCTTGCTAACTTTTGGTGTATCAGGTTTGGTTGGCTTAGATTTTTTCTTTTGTTTTGTTTCTGTTTTGTGTTTGTTTACTTGCTTTTTTCACATCAATCATCAAGTCTAGCTTACTAGGCAAACTACTGTGTAGGCACTGGGGTTTATTAAGAAAGCCACACGGTCTTCAGACAGATAGAGCTCATTAAGCCTAAATAATCTCTGCTTTTTCTTTCCAAGTTTGCTCTCTCGTAAAGACTAGAGTATGCCTACTTAGTGGGCAAAATAATATGCAAAAAGAAGCACACATCTCACTTTTTACCTGAGAAATAGTAAAAATATATATTTTTTCATGTACTAGGTACAAGGAATGATAAGCAATGTTTTTCGTACAGTGCACAAATGTCAAAACATTAAAAAGTGTTTTTTTTTTTTTTTCCTTCTCCAATGAACGTGAAGTCTGTCACTTCATAATGAGTGGTGGCGTTACTATCGTGTGCCCCCTAGTGATGCAGAACTTGTATTTGCTTTCCAAACTGATGGCACTGCCGAGGGCAAGACGTTGCATGTAAGATCAGACTTCATCACCAGCGAAGAGGATGAGTTGAGTACTTCTTGCCACTTCTAAACTCTGCCTCCTTTAAGAGGTTATCTTACCTGATTATTTCATCTACAGCTCCCATTATCTGGCCTCTGCCTCTTCTATAAAGACCACTGCAATTCCACTTCTGGACAGCTGCTGTGGTGGAGAAGTTGCACTGATGAAAGCTCATTCCATAACCTCTTTTTTAAAAATTTATTTATTATTATAAGAATACCCTTTTTTTTTCTTCTCTTCGGTTTTTATTTTTTTATTTCTATTTTTAATAATGCTTTCACTTTGTTTGATTGCTCGATTTGTGCAGCATTTCAAAATTCTTCATTCATAGCATTAACATTTCCCTATTCTGCCTTGATATGGTCTGTGCTGAGTAAAAATAGCTGAAGTTTGTTTCACTAAGTGAATGTTTTCAGGCTATAGTCTATCCAATATGAGTACTGCTCAAAGATAGAATTTAACTTTTGTACTTTTATGAATGATTTGAAGTACTCAACTACTCTTCCATAATTTTCTGCAATTTGTGACCTCGAGTTTCAGCTAGCCTTCTATGACCAATTAACTAGAAAACAGAGCACCACTTGGAGAAACAAGTGATTTATAATCGAAGATCCCTTTCTCCAATTTGCAGTATTATTGGATGTACTTAAAACAGTTAACTTACAAAATACTTATGTCAGTGTTAAACAGACTTGATTTGTTTAACACTGGACAAAGCATTAACAGTTATATGTGATTCAAGAGAAAATTCACTTGGTGAGAAAATGAATTGTGAATACTGAAGGTTGAAATCCTTGGGTGAGTTTATTTTGACATGAACCATTTAATAAAGGGCAGGAAATATTCAAATAATTGGTTTATGAAAATCTGAAAAAAACAAGAAGATGTAGAATAAAGACATTTCATGTCTGAGCAGTGCATTTCAAACCAAAGCATTCAACTGATAACTGACATAAACTTATTAAAACCTGGAATTAAAAATCCCATCCTTCTGCCACTGAAAAGTTAATCACAGTGTGAAGCTAATCCTGGATATCAGGACTTTCCCACCAATGAGCTCTGTGATATAGAAAGCATACCCTACTGTAGCACATTTATGCTTTACTTGCTATGACTTGAACCCATATGAGCCATCCTAAGGTTAAAAAAAAAAAAAAAAAAAAAGGAGAAGAAAAACTAAAGAAAGAAAAAGTAAAAAGAACCATAATAATCAGCATTTAAGTTATCATAGGAGCATGAAAGGATCTATATAATCATCTACTTAGTGGAAGCTGCTTGTGCAGTAATTCTCAGTAATCACTCGCTCTTCAGGTCTCTTGTAAAGTAATAAAAAGTCACTACTTTACTTCAGTAGATGAAAAAAATGCTTTCTGCATTCAGAAGAAAAAAAAAATAAAAAAATAAAAAAACCTCAGCAGATACAGTTTATTAGGATTTTTTCAATAACTCTGCAACATATGTTCAGTCCATGAGTAATTTCAGTGCTGCAAATAACCATACGACAACAATGAGCAGAGGTTCAAAAAGCCCAGAGGTTAGCTTTAGGTCTTTCTTTTGATGTCATGCAGTGAGGTACAGAAAACTAATAGCCAACTGATAGGGTTCTCGATAAAGTTTTTAGGATAGCTCAGCAATGCAGAATGACATCAGAATGAAAGGGTTGGACAGATAATTCCAGATTTATATCAGTAGTGTACCAGTCTATGAAACTACTTAGTACTGAAGAATGAATATAGTCCTAATGACCCCACATGCTTTTTAGATATTCAGAATTTCCAGTACTGTAAATGTATACTGTGAGTTTTTATTCCCACTCAATAATCTAAACAAACCTGCATGAAACATTACCACCAGTAAGTAGCTCTATACTTCCTTAAAAAATCATTTTAATATCCCTACAATTACATTATTTTAAGGACATTCTTAATATGTTCCTTGTTGTATAGGTAATTAATTGTTCCTACCTGACAATCCTATCTCACTAAAAAGATAAAAACTTTTGAAGAAAATCATTAGACAGCTTATTACCATTATTATTAATTTATATTTTTTTGCATAGGATAAGGCTAAGAATGCATTGGGACAGCAAATAAATTTCAGATTATGCCATTTAGAACAAGCATTTAGAATATGTGTTGCAAACTGGATTATTAGCTTTTTAATGAAGATTCATATATGACTTAAAAAAAAAAAAAAAAAAAAAAAGAGAACGTCTAAGACCAAAAGAAGAAAGTTTTTGGGTAAGCTATAATGTCAAAAATAATGTCAAATCTAGATGAACTGCTGCCTGGAATATGTCACTGCTCAAAGATTAGCTTTAAAAAAAAACCTGAAGATAGTATTAAAGAAAATTGTTGTCTATCAGAGAATGAAGTTTTTCTACATTTACACTATCTCCATGTACATACTTTTGAAAGCTTAGAATATGAGTCAGGGGTGTAGTATCATTTCAAAACAGTCACAGTCAAAAGAAAGTTGATGTTTGTGTCTCAAATTCATCTGTAAAGCTTACCTTTGATTGTGTTTTCCAGATCTGTAAAAGGTTCTTTACTTGTTTATTTTTACTTTTTGTCCTCAAAAATGGCTTATTACAGTTTCTAGTTTTGGTTTTAAGTTGCATACATACCTTCTTGTTTCTTTCATCTCTTTCTACATTCCTCTCTAACATACAGGTTTTAGGGTTTCCCCTTAAATAGCTAATAAGGGATGCAGTGTTAAGAAGTAAGAGCACAAAAAGCCCTTCAGATACAGTTGGATACAATCTAACTTTTTGTAAGGTATGCCAATTTCTGAAAAATGACTGGAAATATTAAATTCCCAGCAAGTAAAGAAATTTACATATGTTTTATTGATTCTAACTGTGACAAAAAAAAAAAAAAGATTAATAATATGCTAGAGTTGTTGGTTTTACAATGACATTTTTATCTGTGAAAAAAGTTTGTATACTTTATCTGTCTACATACACACACTATGTTATTGGCAAAAAAAAAAAAAAAAAATTGTTTGCACTTCCTGAATCACCAAAAAACAAACAGAAAGCTTATACTTTGAGCTCATCTATGTACTAACAGCTTTCTAGATAAACAGATGGTTACGTTATTTATTGTTTACCTGTTCTTTCTCCAAACTAGAATATTTCTGGATGTAACTATTTGGCAAATATTATCACGAAATTGTCTAAGGCATTACTTTTCTTTTATAGTTAGGTAAGCAAAAGAGATGTCTGAAAATCATATTAGCATGAGAAACTCTACTCTCAGTTTTTGAAATTTGGAGATATTTGAAGATATCTACAAATTTGCCAGTGATATTTGGATACCTCTGCTGTTTTGTTTTGCTGTTTTGTTTTATTTTAATCTTTATGTCATTCTACTATTCATATGAGTAAGTGATATTGTCAGAGTAAGTCACCTACAGTCTTAGAGCAAAATTTCCCTACTATTTCAACATAATGCAGAAGCTCAGTTTTACGTTAGCCAGTACCCCTAGCTTTGTCAGGCTCCTTTTGAAGGCATTCCTTCCCCTTAACATACTGACTGTTCTTCTCATTTTCCTGTTTTCCACTTTCTGAAGATCCACTCTGTACCTTTTCCAGGGCACTGATGAAGATGATAAGTAATGCGAGGCTCAGTAACGACTACTAAGGAACACCAATAGAGTTGATACTCATGAATAGTGTATAATAACTCATTGAGTACTGTGATCCACCCAGTTTTTGACACAGAGTGTAGTTTACCACAATGATCTTTATCTTCTTTATCTAGAGGGAAATAGATGTCTCTCTTTCCAAAATCTGCCACTAAATCCAGTTTATTAGGAAGCCTGACAGCTGATCTTGCCTATGAAGAAGATTTTAGGCATATTGGTCTTATGTATGTCCCTCAACACTGACTTCTCATTCTTCAGTGAGCCCACATTTTAATTTTTTTACTTTTGTAATCAGTGTGCTACAAAAGGCATTCTTGTTGACTTTAACATCCTTCCCAAGTTTCAATTCTTCTTTTCTAATTTCATTTAGGTACGCATGAATGGTGGTTTTACATTCTTCCTACAGCATGTTTGTGCTTTCAACTTCTGCACAGTTCTTTTTGTGGCAGGAGTTCTCCACTGAGCCAACAGAGCCTTCTACTGTGTCTGATTTGTTTGATCTTCAGTTTTGTTTATGAGGCTATCCTTGATCAGCCAGCTCTTCAGGACCCCTTTAGTCTTCATAGACTTCATTTCTCTTCAAGAGAAATGTCCCATCATGTAACACTTACCAGTGTACTGAATAAACAGAGATCTACTCTCCTGCAGTTCAAGATCTTTACTCTGCCTCTTGCTTGACTCATTTGCCCAGAAACTTTGAGTCCTTAAATGATGACATTAAAATGGTTTCCATGAATCAGCAGGACTCTGAGTAACTCTTCCCTATTAATAAATACCTTATTTGGCACAGTATCTCTGTTACTGATTCATTCAACTTGTACATTAATGATTTGCCACCTGACATGCAAGAAATACAGATTGCTTTTGTAGCCTACTGTGTCAGAACAGGTGTTGGGGTAGTTGAGGAGCTTCATGTGAGAGCCAATAGGATTTCTGTCCCTTTAAGTTTTTTATTTTTATTTTTCCTGTGCAATTTTGTATAAACATTTGACTATATTTTCCTTAAAATTTGCTCTTAGAAATAAAAAAAAACAACACCACCACCAACAAAAAACTGTCATAATTCAACTGAAAAATTGTTAAAATAATTACAAATTAAATTTAAAAATGGAGAATAAAGATTAAAATTCTTCCTTTATTAGAGCTTAAGTTGTATAAATCTTGGTAAAAATCTATTTCAGATTGTGTTTCAAATGAATTTTACAGTGGTATTTCTACCTGCTGGAAAATGCTAAGACCAAAAAGTACACAGCTGTCAGAATCCTACAGTCTGGTAGTTCAGTAAGGAAAAAAAATCTGTAAAGTTAAACTAGCACTGCATGCCCTCTGGAGTAAACCTAAAATTGAGAATTTCACAAGACACTTTCCAAAAGAGAAGATTTGTTTCCTAGATACTGCAAGGGAAAATTAGAAAGTACTGATGGAATGGACTTCTCAATGTGCAAAAGTATTAAAAGTATTATTCCTATTCATTTAAACTGTTACTTGGTTCTCATCCATGACAGCAACATTACTAATTACATCCAAATATTGGATCTTCCAAATATTGGATCTCTTGGAAAGAGTCCAGCGGAGATCCATGAAGATGGTGAAGGGCCTGGAGCATCTCTCCTATGAGGAAAGGCTGAGTGAACTGGGTCTGTTCAGCCTTGAGAAAAGAAGACTGAGAGGAGACCTGATCCAGGTCTATAAATATCTAAGGTGTGGGGGGCAGAATGGCGAGGCCGGACTCTTTTCAGTGGTGAGTGGAGACAGGACAAGGGGAAACGGCTGGAAACTGCAGCATAGGAAGTTCTGCACAAATGTGCACAAGAACTTCTTTACAGTGAGGTGACGGAGCACTGGAACAGGCTGCCCAGGGAGGTGGTGGAGTCTTCTTCTCTGGAGATGTTCAAGACCTGCCTGGATGCCTACCTGTGTGACCCGCTGTAGGGAACCTGCTTTGGCAGGGGGGTTGGACTCGATGATCTCTGGAGGTCCCTTGCAACCCCTACAATTCTGTGATTCTGTGATATCTGCTTCAACCCCAAGAGATGATATGGGACTCCACAGTGGCCTGCTATAACAGGTGCATTTGCACTGTTCCCACAATGATTCATGTCGCAAAATTCTCTTCCTGAACAGTAAAAAAGCAAACAAGAAGGAACTAAACCGGAATACTTTTCTCTGATTTCTGCTATTGAAAAAGAAACTGTAAATTTATAGCAGAAACATTCACTTTGTGGATCATTTTTAGAATATTTTCTCTATAACTATCAGATCCTAATTAAATTTCTTTCTAATGGTAATGGAAAAATAACACAAACCAGATAAAGTAAGTATTGCTTGTGATAATTTTTTGTTTTTGTTTTTTGTTTTTTATTTTTCTGATTTTTTACTTTTTCTTTTGTGTTGTTGGGTTTTGTTTTTGTTTTATTCGACAGTTGTCAATGGAGAATTTTGTGAATATTTAAACTCTCTCATTCATTTTTGTTTTTCCACAATTAGCTGTGGAATCTCAGTTATGGATTGCTGTTTCCGAAGTACCTATACAAAAGAAGACTCACCTCCATATACTAAGGCTTTCTATTCCTTTTACAGCACAACAGGGAAAATGTAGAACTGGGTAAGTTATACATAATCGAGAGGACAAGAAAATGTTTACTTATCATGTTCAAGATCTGTTTTACTGAATGATGCCCTAACTTTTTTGTCTTTAAGCCATTCATGTACTTGCACATACTTCTGGGGAAAAAAAAAAAAAAAAAAAAAAAAAAAAAAAAGCTTAAATAAACAAAAAAATAGCAATTGCATTACTTTCCCCTTGTTTCTTAGAGGTCAAATACAAAAAACTATTCCAAGTTATCTACAAAAACAGAACAAATGAACTCAAGTGTTCATAGCATTTTATTTTAAATTATTCATATACATCAAAAAGAAGCACAAGTAGAGCTGAAAAACAAAACAACAAAACAAAAAATAAAAAAAAAAGATAACCTAATACATGGAGTCCAGGGAATATGGCAGAGGACTGAGTGGAATATCTCAGAATTTACTGCTTGTTTCCAGCTCAGGTGATAACCAGGTACATGAATCTCTTGACCTCTTTTGGCCTTGATTTTTTTTTCTCATTCTCTGCATTTCCTGAAATATGTGATTGTGAAATAGTCATCTCCACCAGGAGCTGACTTGGAAATATTTAGCTTTTAGGAGAATACTATAAAGCAATATTAATCATTTAAGGCTGACAAGCAGTATTGTCAAAGAAAAATATTTATTGGGTTGCTAAAAATAATCCCAGCCATATAGAAAGGAAAGAAGACAAGGCAAGAACCTTATATAACCATCAGATTGTGGAAAGCAGGCAAAGCTTTGCAAGCGATTTATCATGGATTAGGGTCCTTAGTGATATGATAGTGATGTGTTCACAGGAGTTCTTCAGTGTATAATGTTTACTATGCGTAAGCTGTTCCCATAAGGATGCTGCAATCATTTTACAGTTCTGGAGCATGTCCAGCCCACCCCAAACTCCTGAGTTGTTGACAGGATAGGCATACTGAGTTCACAGCAAAAAAGGGAACAGAAGGTAGAAAAGAAGACTTTGAGCCTTAGTATTTTTCAGTCTTCTGCTATAGTCAAAACTATTCAATACCATGAGTCTGGTACTTTCAGACAGAGATTATGAGCAGTAATTCTGGGTGGCACTGGATAATTTGCAGCAATTTCTAAATGATTTATGTTAGGTGAGATTAAATGCAGTAAATGCAAACACTTTGAGAAGATAACTAGGATGCTTTTAGATTCAGTAATGGTGATAATGGGATAAATTTTTCGTGAGGAAATGCTGGTTTGAGAAGTTCAGTGAAGTACTGCTGGAGTTGCAGTAATTCTTAATGATTCACATAAAATTGTCATTGATTAATATAAATCTCAAGCCATTTGAAATGATATTTTGAATTTGAGTGTAATGTAAATAAAGTGTCATTTGTAACAAAAGAAATGAATTAGACTATAAAAGGAGATGTTCAAGGATAGCATCTTTTATCTCTCTCTCTTTTTTTTTTTTGTTTTACTGTTATCTTTTATTGGGCACCATGTTTGTTTTTGCCAGAGAGTATTTATCCTCTGAAAACTCTTTAACAATAACTAATATTAGAGCTACTTTGGTTATCTGTTTCTGTGTGCATGCGACTGTCAGGGCAATATTAGTGTGATTGGTCACTCAGACAAGAGACAAGAATTAAATGTCAAATACTTGAAACATTGGATAATCAATCTTAATATGATTTCATGGTCTGCACTTTCTTTTGCCTATTTTATTTTTTATTACAGCTTTGGTATATATTTTATATTTTATATTTTATATATTTTTTAATTTGCATCTTTTAGGCTGTTCATTGTAAGTTTAGGAGCTAAGATATCCTTTGTCTTGCTTAATTAATCCAGATAAATGCCCGTGATAAAACTGATATTTTTAATAGCTATTACTACAGTAGATGATCAAGTATTTTGTGCCATCTATTTGTATCTATTTTCTATACTTCATTCTTCAAAACCATCTAGTTCTTGCCTTTGTCTCAGGCATCCTCAGTATATATGTGTTTTTTCTATGACATTTGTAAGGCTAACATACAAAATCAGTACTCACAGGCTACCAAAACTGTTCATTATATCCTTTGTGAAATCAATGATTTGCTGTGGGATTTATAATGGCAGAAATGAATTTACTCATAACAATGTCAAAAGTGGTACATCATATATCTGTGCATAGATTTACATACTTCCATGTTTTAATGTAATAACTTTTTTTTTTTTTTTTTGGTCAGGTATATGTGTGTAAATATTGTTTCTCTATAAACCAGTGTTACTTGAATCCCTACATATGGAATGCTAATCAAATTGTAAACTTCAATGTTATTAAAACATATTCTAAATCACAATTAATCTGTCTGGGCACTGTTAGACATTGATACCCTGTTCCGGTCTCTGCTGTTGGAGAGATTTGTGAAGTTGTGCTGGTTCCCAACCATATTTGTTAATATTTGTTTTCAGTGCCATTTCTTGAGTCTCATGCATATTTTTGCCCATTGTTGCAATTTCTCTGCCGTGGGTAAAGTGTTTCATACTTATCTAAGTAATCTGTCTGTACATATATTGTATCCTATCTATAGCTTTTTGCCCTTTAGACTCTGTATGAGACATAGGGCTGATTTAGAAACATATATGAAGATAAATTTTTTTAAGAGTAAAGTTACTGTTACAAAATGCATCAACTTTTTCAAAATATTTACCTATTTTATTTTACTTCATAAATTTCTGGTAGAGAAATCATTGTAAGTAGCTACTGACATTCTTTTATAATTTCTTTTATGTTTGTTTATCTTCTGGATCAAGGATAAATTTATCCTTTGCCAACATGTATAATCACATAATCTCCAACTTCTGCTCCTAAGAGAGCATACATTATATCTGACTTCAAGCATAAAATTCATACTCTCTTATCAAAAATATTTTACTCTCATCAGACAGGGTTACTCCCTTGCCCCCTACAGTTAAGAATGAGTGTTAACCACATTTCCAATGTTAATTTTCAAAGCAAAGCAAGAAATGTAATGACAGTGTCTGTGAGAAAACACTATAAAAAAAACTACGAGAACTAAAGACTGAGATTGTCTTGTGTGGCAAGCAGGAGAGCTTTCAATGTTATAGTTAAAAAAACCCCTCCATCCTGATTTAAAAAAATGAAAATTAAATGAAGCCATTTTATTTTGGATGAACCAATAAACAAACCCCTCCTTTCACAGTCACAATAAGTATGAAACTGCAATCTGATATCAAGTGATTTTTTTTTTCTTACCTTCAAACAGTTGAACATTATTTATTAAAGTATGCATATATTTCATTTCCTTTAAATAATAAAACTAATAACACATAATTAAATTCTTATGAATGAGGACTGAAAAAAAGGAAAATTATCTTTAGTCATGTATTTCACCAGTTCTTAACCTGTTACAGAATACAAAACAAAACAAAAACAAATAAACAAACAAACACACAGAAAATTTCTCCAGAGTATTTGTACAGAAGACATGATCTTCTCCTTTGACCAGATAACACTTAGATAACACTTCTTTATAGTCACTCAGGCAGGTCAAAAAAACTGAATATATATTTATCTCTTGTTACTACATTTTCACTCTTCAGCCCACAGCATGGCTAATCTTAGTTACTAGTGACTTTTAAAAGGTAATGGAAGATTCCCTTAAGAACATCATTACATAGTTTGCCAGATCTCATCGAATACTCCAGATTGTAACTTCTCCTTTCTTAATTTCATACTAGTAATTGTTGGAATCTCTCAAATTTTTCATTTCCCTTAGGTAATCAGATACTTCTATAAAACTTTTCTGCAGATCTTTTTTTTCAGCTAAATTAAGTACAAAATATCAAATGGAATATGAAGTTACATAGTCAATCCAATGATTCATTTCTCACAAGTGGAAAGAAATCAACAGGTTTGACTTAGAATATCAGGAACCTAACAAGATTCGGCCCAGTAACAACTAAGACTATTTTCTTATGTCAGAGATAAACACCGTTTCCCTGTTGTACGGATGTGATTTTAGGACTTTTTGGATAATGGGTAAAAAAATTATTTGAGAGCTATTGTAGGTCATCGTTGTCTTTCATAAAGAACTCTCTGGATTTGACAACAGTATACATTGTTTACAGAAATTATCTATCATTACAGTTCATTACAGTCAACAGAAGAAATCATAATGTCAGACAAAACATGATTAGGTATTCAAAGTTACTTCCTCATCTAAATAGAGAAACTATTTGGATTGAGAAAGGATCAGGCATTTTTATCCTATTTGTACTAAATACAACATGAAAGTATGAGGAATTCTAGTAAGGCCAATGTGGCTATCTGTGGATTTTTTAGGGTAAAATCTGTGTAAATCTATAAACCTAATACTAAAACCGTAGATCTCACTATCTCCAAACAATAAGGGCACTCTCTTTCTCTTTGCTGCTTGGATCAAATAATTAATATGCACAATATTATATGTATATACATATAAAAAAAACACACTCAAAATTGCAACTTGAGAGCCGAACACAAGTATTAGAATCATCAATACAGTGGTAGGTTTAGGTTGGACATCAGGAAAAATGTCTTTACAGAAGGGACTGTTAAGCACTGGAATAGACTCCCTAGGAAGGTGACTGAGTCACCATCCCTGAATGTGTTTAAAAACCATTTGGATGTGGTGCTCAGGGACATGATTTAGCAGAGGGTTGCTAGAATTAGGGTAGTATGGTTAGGTTAATGTTGGACTTAATGATCTTTAAGGTCTTTTCCAACCTGAGCAAGAAGGAAAACACTGATTGAAAATCTGTAAAGTAAGCAACTAATGGAAGATAAATAAATAAAAAACAAGTGGGTCCCTTTTTCCAGACAGAACGTTTTGATTATATTTGATTATTTGATGACGCTTAGATCCAAAACTGCTTCTGAGTAGCTATATATGTAAGAGCATAGAAATCGTCTGAGATATCTTTGTATTGACCGTAGACTATTTGCAAAAAACACAGTGGGAGATTAATTTTGAAGTTTTATTTGAGTCTAATAGAATGATACAGGATCATTTTCAGAAGAAATGAATCAACATTAGAACATTTTTCTATCCTATTATCCAATGTTATACACAAAGTTTTATAACCATCAGCTTAGAAATTTAAAGATCCATGATAGTGTTATGGTAAAATTGATTACTTCTGATAATATTGTATTCCATAATAAAAAAAAAATAAAAATAGCTCTATGCTGGTATAACAATCATATTTAAACTCTTAAAGATAAATACTTATGCTTTGATAATATTTTGTCATAAGTACAGTAATATAACATGGTGGACTACAGTATTTATGTTGAATATTGATTCTAACTTGAATTAATTTCTTTTTTTTTTTCCTATCTTATTTGCTAAAATAAGTATTAGTTTTATGTATTTCCCAATAGCTCCATTATAGATATTAGTATGCTGGTTTGTAACAGGTGTTTATTTTTACGTTTATAGGAAAGAAGATTTATTTTAGTTTTATCATCTTACAAACAATAAATAGATTATTAAGTACTTCTGACAATTGTATTCTACTTTGTCACACAAGTGTTTTTATATAATGAAGCATTATACAAATATGAATATTTAACTTTGTTTTATGAATATATTCAACAGCGAGAGCGAAAGTCAACTTTGGAAATAGTTTAAAGCTTGTGGATGACAGAATATTTACAATAACAATTTATGGCTTATAGTCCTTCTTCTGTACTTGCAAGACCCAGGTTTTCTGCGCCCAGAATGGGGATCTTGATATCCAAAGCAGCACAATCTTAGTTTACTTTTTTTTTTTTTTTTTTTTTTTTTTTTTTTCAAATGGAGAATGCCCATCCTCTCAAATAATGATAGGCCTGGTATGATTTTTCAGAAAATCACCACATCCGAGATTTTGATCTTTATTTTTGTGCTTGAATGTGGTATGACCTCCTTTTTAAAAACTGAGTTGATTTTGGTTGCTGAGAACTTATGGAAAATAACAAGTGATCAAACAACAACTAATCTCTAGTACTCCTTTGGGAAGCATACATGCCTGCAAGCTGTTTAAAGTGAGGTCCCCAGCCTACAAGGTAGTCATAATTTTGATCCGCATCTGACACATTTGAGCCTAAGGAGCTGAGAGATCCTGCTAAAGAGCCAGTGCCCTCAAATGCGTATGTCTGAAGTGAGTCATATGGAGGAGCACTAGGGTCTGTGTTGGCTTCTTCAAGCTTTTCTGAAATGAATTGCCTGAAAATAGCACTATCAGGACCAACCTGCAGAGACTGTCTGTAGAGACTGTGGATTTCTGTGGTGATTTTCTTTCGAGGTTTGTGTGTTCTCAAGACAGTGCGTGTCCTCAGTGCTGAAATGTCAAAAGCTTCTGTGTCCTCCTCACCACCTCCTTCATCATCATACCTGACAATGTTCTCTCTGAATTCTTCCACTTTCTCTGGAAAGAGAGTCTTCTTCCTCTGCTGTCTTATTCCTATAATCGCCAAAAAGAACACTGACAAGACAAACAAACAAAACAAAACAAAAAGAAAGTGAGGAAAAATATAAACAAAGCCAGAGACTTTGAATGTGCCTGGAAAGCCTTTAAAAATAATAATGTTTCTTAATATCACTGCAATTGCAAAGTGAAACTATCTTATCAAATTTATAGAACTGTGATTGTTACAGATTTTATGGTTTTGAACTGAGTATAGTATGTGGTGGAAAAACTGCTATAGAGGGACTTATAAAATGGGTGAATGAAATGGAGCAATTCTTTGAGTAGATGAGAGTTGGAAGCAGTGATGGAAACAGATTATGTTTTTTGAAACTACTTTGTTTTATCACATAATATATCAATTTCATATTCAAAATTTAAAGTTTTTAATCTCTCTTTCACATTAGAGACCTAGGAAGAACAGATGAAAAATGAGGCAAAGAGCTAAATATCCTCCTCAATTGGCCAAAAATAATTCAGTTCCATAGATCATGCAGGGTGTGGCTCAATTTTTTATACAACATTGATTTAGAAATTTGAGGACTATAACTAAATTTTGTGTAATGCTGTAGCAGTGTAGGCTTATGAATAAGAACAGTTCCAATTTTAACATATGAGAATCTTTTTTCTTTTTTTTAAATATATTTTAAAGATTTTTTTTTTAAATCTTATACCATTTCATTTTTAGCTTTTTAACAATTTTAACAATTCAGTTTAAATATTCTATAACATTCAGAGAGATTAATGTTTCCCTGCAGAAAGGATCTGTATATCGCTGGTGGACAACAGGTTGGCCATGAGCCAGCAGTGTGCCCTTGTGGCCAAGAAGGCCAATGATATCTTGGGGTGCATTAAAAAGAATATAGCCAGCAGGTTGAGGGAGGTGATCCATTACCCATCTGCCTCTCCCTAGTGAGGCCACATTTGAAGTGCTGTGTCCATGTTTGGGCTCCCCAGTACAAGAAAGACAGGGAGCTACTGGAGAGAGTCCAGCTGAGAGCCACAGATCTGATTTGGGGCCTGAAAGTATCTCCGTTATGAGGAAAGGCTGTGAGACTTGGAGCTGTTCAGCCTGGAGAAGGAAGACTAAGAGGAGATCTTATAAACTCTTATAAATATCTAAAGGATGGATCTAAAGGATGGAAGCAAACAACAAAAGAAAAATCGGGTTTATTTACAATTGTTTTATATTTTTTTCACTGATATGAAAGTCTACAAATGTTAATACTGTATTTTCTCTCACTAACAAATGCATTGAGACGTTTATCTCTGAAAATTTGTTTCATAAGTCAATGAGACTTCTGCTCTTATTCCTTTTTTCTAGACATTCTATTTGAGCTGTCAGATAGTTTGTTGCAGTTTACCTGCTTGTTTTGTTTATGATTATATTTTTTTCTATTTCTTAGAAGTTTCTGAAAAACGGGTTATGCTAAGTTTTTACAATTTAAAATGATGATTTGTTACCAGTGAAATCTGTTTTCACCTTCATTTTCTGATGTTGGGTTTGTCTGTTTGTAGAGTTGCACTATTGGTTGAAAAATTGTTTCCCTAAGATTTGGTTATTTGGTGATATTTTGGGGTATGGTATTTCCTGTGATATTTTATTATAAAGCATAACATGGATATGCCATATTATTCCACAAGTAAAAGAAGATGAAGTTGGAGCTGAAAGTCCTTCCCTGCGGCTTTATTCTCATCAGCTTGATTGATAAAACAAACCTACCCAGCTTAATCACCTTTCTTTCTTTCTTTTCTGGCCTCAAACTACAAAATCTTAACCATAACTCAGGCATAGATTTGGGAGAGATAGTTAGCCTTTGGTGAATAATTTCTGCAATGGGCCTGCTGTTATAGCATGTCAGTGTCAAGTCACTCATCAAACACTTCAGGGATATTGTGTCCGATTCCCTTTTTTTGAAAAAGAGAAAATGTAGTTGAGACAATTGCATGCTTTCCAGGGAAAAAAAAAGCTGTTTCCCTGAGTACTGTGACTACACTGTGTCTTGCAGGGCTGAAAATGCCAGACTAGACTGTGCAGACTGTTTTGTGAGTGTCATTTGCTGACTATGCATAATTGAGGCTTCACAAGCACATCTCCTATTTGTTTAAGGTGCCTCCTTTTCACATCCACACTTTGCAAGTAGTAGTAGAGGATAATTTTATGTCTCGAGAGGGAAAAAATGTCCAACATCTGAATAAAATGTTATCTGAAAATGCTGTTATTACAGAATTGCAGAAAAGCTGAGTTTGGAAGATTATTTCTGGAGGTCAGGTGGCCCAACTCCTTCTCAAGCAGGGCCACCCAAAGCCATGTCCAGGCAGCTTCTGGCAATCTCCAAGGAGACCCCCCAAACCCCCAACAACCTCTCTGGATAACTTTTGTTAGTGTCAGACACCTGCATAGAGCATAAGTTCTCCCCAGTGTACAGAGGGAACCTCCTATGCTCCAGTTTGTGCCCATTGCCTCTTGTCCTGGCACAGTGTATCACTGAAAAGAGCCTGGCTCCATCTTCTTTACACGTTCCCTTCAATTACTTTTAACACGTTGATAAGATTTCCCCTAAGCGTCCTCTTTCCTACGCTGAGCAGTCTGGACAGAGGAACATCCTGCTTTTTTCTAGAGAGAAACAAGCTTTCTCTGAGAGAGTTTTCTTTAATTAAATTACACTTATCTTAGCTATGTATTTGGCATAACTAAGGAAGAATGAGCATTTCTCTACCAAAGGTATCTTTTACTAACCTATCTCCTTTCATAACTGTGTCAGCTTTACCTGGGCTCAGTACAGACTTTGCCTTTCCAGATCTTTATTCATGTCAGTGCTGGAGAAATAAATAGAATCATGGATCAACTAAAGCCAACTTTTATAGCATTGTGTTAGGAATCAAATTTTATAGAAAACTGGAAAAAATAGCATTGCTTTAGAAAGCAGAAAAGAAACAAAAGATCTACATTATTATGTTTTTTTCCTCAATAAGACAGTATTTCTATTTTTCCCCAGTCTAGGAATCACTTTTGCCACATAATCTGAACTACTGTAGAAGAAAACACAACCATATATCTTACTCATACTTACCCAGGAGTATTAGTAGGCAAGCCAAAACAGCAACTAAAGCTTCTGTGCTGAGGCCTATGGAATACAGGAAAGCTCCGTAACGACAGTATAAGGTATTCACTTCAGTATCACAGTCACAGACAGTGACAGTGAGTGTATTTGTGCTTGTAAGTGGTGGAGATCCATTATCCAGAATTAAGATTGGCAAGAAGAAATAAAACTGCTCTTGTCTACTGAAGCCACTTACTGCTGTGAAAATTCCAGCTGTGTTATCTGGAAGATAAATTATACGTGATATACATTTCGCGTTTTGCAACAACAAAAATGCAGTGGAATCCAACCTATTTAAAAACAATGCTAAATATGATGGATGTTAAGAAAGTAAGTCCAGTTATGGACACGTGTCCTTTGCTTGTGTGAACTGTGAATAATGCATTTATTTTGTCATATATTTTCCAGTTTCACTAATAAAATTTGTTTTTAAAGCTGTATTTTTAATGTTCAAAGCTAAAAAACATCCCACTGCTCTGGCCAATCAGCTGATTCTTACAATGATGCTGTGTACATAATCCAGCAGTTTGCAGATGAAATATAGAAATTTACCTGTGAAAGGTCTCCAAAAGTGTGCCTGACAGCACACAGAGAGAGCATGTGGAAACTGAAAGAACAGAAAGTGAAGAAGTCCACTAATATAATATTTTATTTCTTTCCCTAATTCAAAACTTGATCTAGCTGAGCTCTTATTATCTAAATGAAGGAAAAGCTGCCAGAGGCTCTCACCTTGCTTTGTATGTAACTATAAGCATTCAGAAATCAGTTCTGTATAAAGCCCAATAAGCAGCTTAAGTTCAGCTTCTGCTGCATATCAACAAACTTGAATCTGAAACTTAGCTTGGAAAATAAAATAACCTTAACTAAATCTGTGTAAAATGGAAAAAAGAAAAAAGTAAAAAAAAAAAAAAATCTGACGTGAATATTTATATAATGGCAGGGAGAATTACTACTTATGTGCATATGTGTAGAAAGAAAAAAAAAAGCACAAGTTTTTGCAATTATCTCTACAAAATATTTATGTAAGCAATCTACTGAAGTTCTTTCATGTTTCTAAGTCAAATTTTAGGGAGATAAAATGCTCCAGATCTGTTGATTTTCTCTTGCTTCTCCCTGGACCTCTTCCAGATCACCTAGCTACTCATGTGAAATTCTGTAGAAAGATAAAGATTGTGGATTGAAAATATGATGATTGAAAAGATTTTTTTTTTCTCACCAATAGCCACTGGATGCACTGTCTTGTGCAATGCTTTGCTATGATTTTGGGCAGAATGAGAAAAGGTGGGAATGTCTTATTCTTCTTATAGAATTTGACCTTTATTTAGGAAGTTATCTCCTCCTGGCACTGAGTGAGACATTAATGAAGATGGAAGGTGAAAAGCACATTAAAACATTTAATTTAACTTTGGAGATAATGAGAAAAGCAGTTTGCCATTTAACATGGTCTAAACATTCCAGAGCTTATTTCCGTTGATTTAGTCACCTAGCCAGAACCCTAGGATACACTTGTGTGATGGCATCAGTAATGAAGGAATGTAGATTAAACTTTTAGGAAAACAGATCACATTTCTATTTATCATAGAATCCTAGAATGACTTAGTTTGGAAGGGACCTTAAAGATCCTGATGTGGGCTGATTTACCACCCACTAAATCAGGCTGCCCAGGGCCCCATAAAACCTGGCCTTCAAGACCTCCAGGGATGGGGCATTCACAACTTCTCTGGGCAGCTTCTCCCAGTGCCTGACCACCTTCCCCCTTGTCCTATCACTATTTAAAGGCTGTTTAAAAAGTCAATTTTCCTCCTATTTATAAGCTCCCCTCAAGTACTAGAAAGCTGAATTGAGGTCTCCATAGAGACTTCTCCTCCCTTCTTGCTGATGTGGTGAAATAACAGATTTGTACTAACAGCAGTTTCTTCCTGGCAGTCTTGTTGCATAGATAAGTAGTAATGGGATGTACCAACTTTCTTGTTAAAATTGTCTCCTGGATTAGGAGTATAAACTGAAAGGAATAACTATATTTTTCATCTAAGATTTTTTACTTTCCTTGACATGATATCATCTTTTGCTGCTTAGTTACAATGACATTTTCATTTTAAGTGAATAATTTTCCAATTGCTAATGTGAGGGGGGTGATGTCCATGCATCTTCATTAGAGTTTTTAATGACACTACCTCGATTATCTTTGACAATAAAACGCGAGTTGTTTGTGGCCTCCTGAGCCAACGAGAAGTAAAATTGGTGACTTTCTGCTGAGTCATCTTTGTCCACTGCACTGATGCTCTGAATTAGCTGGAAAGAGATAAGCACAATTGTTTAATAATTAAAGTGTCTGACGCTCCTTTAAAATTGTAAAAGAGCATATCAGATATAATGTTAAACAGTTAATGCTAGAAATTAGATTTGCAACTACATATTAAGTACACGTTATTTGTTCACAAATATCCAGCTCCCATACCCAAAAAGTCAATTCAAGACTGGTATTCTGCAAATATTTTACTTTGTGTTCTTTTTTCCATCAGTTTGGGAGAGATGGGCTTTAAAATCTTCAGAAAATATAAGATTTCCCAGATCAAAAGGCAAGGGGCAAATTAGATTTCCATAAATGAAAAGAAGCAGAAAAGAATCATACACTTGAATGAATTCCTCTATACAAAATATATTCCTTTGAGCCCACAAACACATTGACCTGATATATTGTAGCAGCAGCAAGGGAGATGTTTACAAATTCATGTGCTGAATTGTTGATTATGAATGTTATAACAGACTGATTATGGATTTTATTTGCCTATTTCTGGTCAGGAATATAAAATTGCCTTCATTTACAAACGTGTCATGACCAAATGAAATCAAAACCTATAGCGTTCATTATATTTTATCTCTGTAAATAAGTAAAAACCTTATATTTAATGAATTCTAAATGTTTCTGCTAATAATAAAAATGTGGGTTTTTTTTTTTTGTTTGTTTGTTTGTTTCTTTACTTTTACCAGTAAATATTTAGTTTACTGGGCATCCGCATATAGTAGTGAAAATAATCACTGACATCATTGAT
The DNA here is from genome assembly GCF_019232065.1 of Centrocercus urophasianus. Lineage (NCBI taxonomy): Eukaryota > Metazoa > Chordata > Aves > Galliformes > Phasianidae > Centrocercus > Centrocercus urophasianus. Next base: position 51,985,642 of record NW_024884253.1, read on the forward strand.
TATAAGGAAATCTAGCTGATGAAAAGCCAAAAAAAAAAACCATATCTAATTTGAATTTAGTTTTATTAGTCATCTCATGCCTTACAGATATTTCTATCTAATAGTCTTGCACTTTCAACTTTCCCCAAACCGGAAATCACACAAATGCTACAAGCACTACTTTAAAAGCAAAAACAATAGTAAGTCAGCAGAAGCGACTACAACCTTCCACCTGTGCCTTTGAAGACTCCTTCCTGACTAAGATTTCTTTTAATGAAAGAGTTAGGAATTCAATGCTTGTTTTCCTTTAAAGCAAGCTAAGTTTGAAATCCACAAAACAGTGTAAAGAGTGGTGTATACCCCCAGAAGCTTTGTATTCTTAATATTCTTCCCTTCTTATATGCAAAATTTAATTCAAACCTGTAATTTCAAAATATTCTATTGCTAATAATGAGAGTAGTGATTACACCTGGTGACAGTGTACAAAGGCTATAGCTTAGAGTAAAGGCCAATCAGAATACACTGTGCTTACATAGATTTATCATGTTTTTACATTCTAAGAGATGTCAGTGAGGGCATTGCCCCAACATTAATCACATACCCGTAGAACTCAAGTAAAGATTTTCTTTCTTTCCTTCTGTATCAAATGAGTAGTTTTCATTTTTACTCTAACTGATGACTAATTTATTAAAGGTAAAGCAGTAAGTAAATTAATGCTTTTTTTCTTGTCTCTAGTTTAAAAAGCTCTGCATACGTAATTAGTAACAAAAATTACTGAGTAAGCTGCAACACTGAAGTCATTTCATATGTGATCTCCAAATAATATGAACTCAGAATTGCCAGGATTAATATGTATTAGAGAAGCATTAATTCAGTTTGTATCCAGTGCAGCTTGTCTTCAGCTAAGTTCTGTTTCCTGCATAACAGAAATGCTATGGGGTTTAACCCAACATCCACAAAATATGGGTCTATTTTGGATGCTTAGCTTGCTTACTCAAGATGCGAGTTGTCTCATAGTTTACTTCAAATTTTTGTCCCACAAATTAAAAGTTAAATAACTAATGCCTTCAGAATTGAGCTTTCTGGGAAATATTTTTACTGTGATGTCTCTGGAATAGTTTTGGCTCATTTTACATCCTGATTGTTTTTATAGTTTCTTGCTTTTAGAATTCAACCCTTTGTTGCGATTGCAAATATCTAAGATGAAGAAAATAAAGGGTCATCCTCTGCCAAGTTTACAAGAAGTTATAAATTCAAAGAGAATCCCAGTTTTTAGATACCTTACTAATACTGTTATATTTATTTGACACTAGTTGTAGCTGCAGTTGGGTGGAAAGCTATTCTTCATAGCTACTTTCAGGCTCAAGTTATTTTGAGACTAATATATTTAATGCTGGTAGGGCAGATAAAGGTTATTATCTGCTGGTAGGGCAGATAATGTTTTGTTTGTTTGTTTGTTTGTTTTCTTGTTTTGGTTTGGTTTGGGTTTTTTTTTTTTTTCCCCTTCAATGAAAGAAAGAAAAAAACATGTTGTGGTCAATACATAACTGACTTATGGGTTGTGAGATATTACAAATAGTGAAAAATACGTTCAAAATATCTGATAAGTATGATGAGTGGATTTAGAATGTTGCCAAAATAAGACTATATTTTTTGCACTCATTTCTGTTGTAAAATTTCAGAAGACTGTCTCTCAGTCATAAAAAACAACAAAATCTTTTTATATATATATATTTCAGAGGATAAACCAAAGTTGTCTGTAACTCTTGCAAAATTCCTTTACAAAGACAGGAAGGTTCACCAGTAAGTAAAGTTTATTTGAATCTTACAGGAAAAAAAAAGGAAGTATTTTTCTCAGTTTTTAGGTATTTTATACTGCCTCTAGGACTGGCTGTTTAGAACATGACTAATTATTTATTTTTATTTGTGATTCATTATATATTCTTTATTATAGCAATGTATACTCTAGGACTACATATTATGTCACTCTTTTATTGTGTATCAAGAAGGACTCAAGAAAAAGTCATTAAAATAAAATTTAACTTTTGACACTATCTTTCCTTCTTCAGTGCTTTTCTTTTCTCTTCTCAAAGCTTTGTAAGTTGGGAGATGCAAATCTATTACAACATATCTCATGAAAGCAGACACAAGTCAGCTGTGAGAAATTAGAATTCTGGAGGTATCCAGAATATCTCTCAGCATATCCTTTCCGGCTAAAAAGAATGAGAAAGCTACTTTAAAAATTGAAATGAGATAGAATATCAATACAAGCTTTGACCTCAGCTCATACTCTCTAAGCAGATTCCTGGAGTCTTTGTAGATGATTGCAGAAGTTTGCCTAAACAAAGACATGTGACGTACTGATTAAGTTCCTCCCTTGCTTAAACTGACTCTTCTGAAGTTGTATTATTCAAAGAACAACCACTGCAACTTACAAAATCACTTTATAACCTCTAGGCTTCTAGCTGATGAAAAGGAATAAACATTCTAATACGGATGTAAAAGAATTAAAATCAAAAGAGAAAAAAATAGCTGATGTGTCTCCTATATGTCTATCAGTTCAGTTGTAAGTTGTAAACATTAAGGATAATGACAGTCTCTAAGTGGTTATTATGCATATCAGTAGCAACTTTCTGTTGTTGCTCCTAAAATAATTTGCTAATGAGAAGTCAATTTAACTCTTTGAATGGTCTCCACATGTCAAACTAAAGCCATCTGAGACTCTCACAAAGTGTTATTGATGAAAAAAAAAGGGGGAAGGGAGTAATAAAACTAAAAAGTAATTTAGAGTACCTTTTTGTTTGTACATTGAAATGGAAGATCTTTTTCATCCTTCATTCAAACTTTATAATGTTAAACATAAGTATTTTTTTACTTTTTAATTAAAAAATGCTTTTTAAGAGAAATCACTAGTGGGCTAATATACAGATGTTATTTATTAAAAAACAACTGTGGAGTAATAAAAGCCTTGGAAGATAAACAATCTGAGCTTTTTTATATTACAGACAAGTGCAGAAACAGATTACAAATACAAATTTTATAGGTTTCCATGTTTTATTAATTGATACTGAGTTATTTAATTTCAAGCATTAACTGCTGATTTAAGAAGTCTATATTGGTTTACTTTTATATATGATATAAATATATATTCATATGATTTTTTGTCAAAAATTAAGACTGTTTTCTATGTATTGTGAAACTTTTTAGAATTATCAGTATTATTTTGTTTCAGTTAAGGGGGAAAATACATATCAGGCTTCTGAAATTGGTATTTCACATTATACACATATCAACAGAACTGATTTTGAAATTAGACAAAATGCATCCTATGCTTGCAATGCTGCAGTAGTAAATAATAGAGAAAACATTAATATCTCCAATTAAATTTTCATAATAATGAGAAAAATGTCTGCTAACTCATTCACACTTACCTGACCTGGTACTGCATTTTCACAAACAAATGTTTCATAATACTTAGGAAATTCTGGTGCATGGTCATTTACATCAAGAACTTGGATATATACATTTGCTTCTGTAATTTTTTCAGGATTTCCTAATGATTAAAAAAGGCAGAAATTCAATGTTACGTATTAACTACTATATATTTTGAGGTAATGTAACATTAGAAAACTTTGTTACATCTGATGGAGAAGAAAGTAGCCACTGAGACCTACAGACACATTACATACTAAACTGTTTTTATTTATTTTGTTCAAACTTAACCTGTAAAATGATTTAGCATGTTCTTTTGAAGTTAGAACAAAAAATATAATCTTAATTGCTAAAACAGAACAGAAAGTGCTGAGATTTTTCTTTTTGTTTTAATAGAGTTCTATCTACAAAAAGGTGTTGGGTTTTGTTTGTTGTTGCTGTTTGTTTGTTTTAATTATCCGATACATCATGTTAAAATACAATAATATATATTGAAATATGTAAGGATATTTCTCATAAAAGTTTAGATTTTTCACTCTTCCATTTACCGAGTTGGAAATGGAATTCAGTGTAAAAATAAAATCTGATTTGGAGAAATTAGATGAGGTTTAGTTCATGCAGAATGGCTTGATGTACTAATAAAGGATGTTGTAGTGACTGGTCACAAGCTTTTAAGAAAATGAATTACATTTTCTTGCTACCGTTACTTACATGATGCTCTTTTACCATACTACACTCCTGTCATGGTATTTCAAGATTTTTACCTTTTTAGTGAAAACCATACCAAAAACTTAAATACTTGCAAAATATTTCTGCCACTGTCAGCCATATATATTACTTCCAGTGGACACTGATACTTAATCCTAGTAAATAGGATACTATTTACCTAATAAATAGTAAAGCAAGAAATTTGACTACTCCAAAGCATATACTTGTAAAGAAGTCAGAGTTTACCTACTCACTGGTAGACTTAATAGACTGAGATTACAATTTTGTTCTGAGTATTATTTGCACAACAGATTTAATTCTCAGGCATTTGGTACTTGTGAAAACTGTACTGCCTCTGTTACATGGGTTACTTTGCTACTGCAGCTTTAGATAAGAAAAAACTATATCAGTATATCTTCCTCCCCTACGAAAAGGAAATTAAAATTTGTCTGTATAAGGCACTTCTATTCCTGCACTTACTGCATTTATACAAAGTTACATTGCTGTAACTATCTTAGATGAGGAAAAACCACACTCTACAAAACTGTGTGTGTATTAGGTCTAAAAAAAATATGCAATACAAATGTTCATAAGAGTCACCCAACTCTGGTTTCAGCTGGGCTAGAGTTAATTTTATTTAGATGGTATGGCGCTGTGTCTTGGATTTAGGAAGAAAATATTGATAACACACTAATGTTTTAGTTGTTGCAGAACAATACATACACTAAGTCAGGGATTTTCCTGTTTCTCATACTTCCTTGCTAGTGATAGAGCCAGAGGAGCTGAGAAGGGATGGAATCATTACAGAAGACTTAGAACCTGTTTAGCCTAACTTTCTTGTATGTTTCTTAATTATAACATCTATATATTCATTGATTACACAACTGGTCATACTCAACCCTTACAAAGAACAGCTGAAGAGTCAAATAAGGTGTGCCACCCTTTATGTCAATGACCAGCGGGAGTGCATGGAGATCAGTATCGGGAGGGATAAGGACCTGACAGAGTTTGTGAGTTGTGATTAAATGGAGAGAAAGGACACGTGACATTGTAGTGGGGGTCTGGTACAGGCCACCTGATCAGGAAGGATAAGTGGATGAGGCCCTGTACAGATGGATAGGTCTCACATTCACAAGCCCTGGTGATCACAGGGAAATTTAACCACACCTATACCTGCTGGAGAAACAATACAGCAGAGCATATGCAATTGAGAAGGTTTCTGCAGTGCATTGATGGCAGTTTCCTTCTCCAAGTTGGCTGAGGAACCAATGAGGAGAGATATTGTACTGGACCTTATTCTCACCAACAAAGAAGGGCTTGCTAGGAATGTGAAAGTAAAAGGCAACCTTGATTTCAGTGACCACGAAATGGCCAAGATCCTTAAGGCAGTGAGGAGAGTGCAAGTTCACAGCCCTGAAGTTTGGGAGAACAGACAATGGCTTTTTCAAAGATATGCTTGGTAGAGTACTTCAGGACAAAGCCCTAGATGGAAGAGAGGCTCAAGAAAGCAGGTTAATATTCAAAGATCACTTTCTCCAAGCTCATGAGAGATGCATCTTAATAAAGAGGAAGTCAGGTGAAAGTAGGTCCAGTAGACCTGCGTGAAAGAACAAAGAGATCGTGATCAAATTTAAACAAAAAAAAAAGGAACATTCATAGGGTAGAAAAAAGGACAAGTAACCTGGAATGAATACAGAGATGTTTTCTGAGTAGCTAGTAAATTAGGAAAACCAAAACCTAGACAGAATTGAATCTTTCCAGGAAAAAAGCAACAATAAAGACTTCTACAAATACCTCAATAACAAAAGAGAGACTAGGAGAAAATGTGAGTGCTCTCTTAAGAAAAGAGAAGATATGGTTATGCAGGACAATGAAAAGACTGAGGTACTGAATGCCCTATTTGGCTCAGTCTTTACAGCAAGACTTCTTTAGGAATCCCAGATCTTAGCAGCCTGGCTGAATGGCTGGAGCTAGGAAGACATGTCCTTGGTAGAAGATTAAGTTGAGGAATACTTGAAGAAATTGGATATACACAACTCCATGATCACTGGTGGCATGCACCCAGGAGAGCTGAGGGAGCTGGCAGCGGTGACTGTAAGTCTACACTTGTACAAGCTGGATGAGCAGACAGTGATGTGGATCAAAAACTAGCTGAACAACCAGACGCAGATGGTTGTGGTCAGTGGCACAAAGTCTCGTTGGAGGCCTGGAAGAAACAGAGGTTCTGTCCCAGTTAACATCTTCGTTAATTGTCTCAATAACATGATAGAGTGCATTCTTAGCATATTTTTCATGTGACCTGAAACAGGAGGAAATTACTTACCAGAGTGCCATTCAGCCATCTAGAGGGAACGTGACAGGCTGTAGAGTTGTGACAACAAAAAACTGCATGAAGTTCAGCAAGGAGAAGTGCAGAGTTCTGTACCTGGAGAATAACAACCCCAGGCACCAGTATAAGAGTGCTACTCAACTCCAAAGCAGCTCTGCAGAAAAAGACTTGGGGGCACTGGTGAACACCAAGTCGAGCATGAGTCACAAAGAGTGTGATTAATTCAGCTCCTCTCAGTTTTGGAAATGGTAGCAAAGCCCGCTCCTGAGAAATGATATCCAACCTTGACTAAATCCCCCCGAGTTTTATTGTTTAGCATGATATCACATGGTATAGAATAATGTTTTGGTCAGTTTGGGTCAACTGTCACGGTTCTGTTCTCTCCCAGCTCCTGGCAGGCCCTCAGACTTTTCAGTGGCAGGGAGATGCAGAAATATATTGATGTATTATCAACATTATTTTCAATCTAGATCCAAGACAGCACTATGCCAGCTACTGTGAAGAAAATTGACTGTATTCCTGCTGAAATCAGGACACACCTGAAATTAACAAAGAAAAAGATCTGCACATACTGAATACTCTTGGAGGAGTCTACCACCTATCAGCAGATTCAGTCCTCACTTAGATGGCACTAATCATCACTAAGCTCTTAGAAAGGTCTGTTTTCTCCCCAGTGTAACGCATTACTGCAGGAGGCAAGAATTTTCATGGCAACAGTATCATTCACATTAACTTAACCGTATTGTAGGATGAGGGCCATATGCAAGACATTTTCCAGTGAATAAAATCATCTTTAAAAATTCCACGAACCCTGAATATCTGTTAGCCTAAATACCTGACAATATCACAAACTGTTCTGTCTAAAACACAAGCGTGTTACTTGCAAGAATATTCATTGTAGCACCTCATGATGTGTGTTAGTATCACTGCTTCTGCCTCATTCAGAAGACCTGAAGGAATGTTCTTAAAATAGTCAAATGGGCATTAAAGAGAAAATCTTTCTGCCTTATCTGAAACTGTAGGATTTAGGATTTAGGTGGTTTTTACATCGCTTTTTAAATATATAATTACCTCATTGCTTGAAAAAATGTTTTGTTTTTTTTTATTATTTTATTTTATTTTTTTTTTATCTTACGGAATTTGTGCTGAAACTTTTGAGTCTTTTGCCAAAGTGGCAGCAAAAGCAACTAAAATAGAGAAAGCAGCTGGATGCTCAGCAGTTTCACATTGCTATTTCTCCTGTGAAATCACTAGACAATATAAGAGCAATGAAAGAATGCTTGGTTTAGTTTTGAAATAAATATAAAAAGTAATGCATATCCCTTTTAGTAATGGTACTGTAGGACTGAATCTGTTTTACATAGGTCAAGATTTCATGTATAAGGCAGAGATGTGGCTTGACTGGTACCTAAAGGAAAGTTTTATGATTCTTACTGGGAGTTGGGGAGTACCTTTGGTGGCTTCATGCATACACAAAGTGGCATGGAAAGAGCCCAAATACTTAGCCCAGTTCCTAACTTGCTTGCTCCCAAAATTTATGTATTCCACGTTGGATGCCTACTGTCAAATACTTGAACAAGCACAGCACCATGCGGAATGTAGCTGTCATTCCCATCTGTTTTCTTTCACCAACTGACCTACACATCTTTTTCATATCATCACTATTTTTGGATTGTCTTTTTTTGTTTTGGACTTTTATTTTAACCTCAGTGTGTGGTAAAATAGCAAGAAAAATCATTCCCCACATTGCCATTGGAAAATAACACTGTAGTAGAAGTCTGTTTTTCATGGGAAGTGGGGAAAACACTAGAAGTTAAAGGTAATGTAATATTTGTACTTCCTAACAGATCATTAGCTTTTTTACACTGAAAACTGATTAATAGTTCCTGCTCCATTCCGGGATGTGTTCAGGGACAGATTGGATGGGGCAGTCTGATCTGGTGAGTGGCTGCTCTGTCCACAGTAGGAAGTTGATACTACATGATCTTTCAGGTCCTTCCCAACCTAAATCATTCTGTGATTCAAATCCTTCTGAAATCATAGGAGTTCAATAACAGGCAATACTGATTTTTCTTTTATTCTTTATACAGAAAAATAGTTGTCAGAATCTCAATACCGTTAATATACATTAGATTTATTGCATTACTACATTAATCTAAGGATCTTTGTCACAATCTCCAAGAGAGATCACAACTTGAAAATAAAATTATGTGAGATCAGAATATCAGATGCAATAGGCTGGATCAGTGTCAAGAATGAGTTTGGTGGTCTAATTACTAAGAATCAAAAAAATTTACCAATTAATTTTGGAGCTATGTATGTGTGTGTGGGGGGCCCCCCCCACGGGAAAACAAAGCAGTAGCACTCCAGAGGTACAAAATAGAACTCAATACTTGCAGGGTATTAAAAAGTTTGGAATTAGTACCAGCCAGTAAAAGGAAATTTGAATTAAAAAATAATAATAATGCTGAAGCAGGTTTCTTTAGTTGCTACTTTATAATATATACATAATATATAAAACATACAAAATATTTAAAAGAAACTATAAAAAAGAAAAAATAAAAACAAAACAAAACAAAAAAAGAAACAAATGTAAAATGTAAGAAGTCTATCAACAAAATTATATGTGTTCAAAGTGGAGTGAAAATTAATTATATGCTCCAAGCCTGAAACCTTCAAAGAGCTGCACATTCTGTAGTCATGCAGTAGTTTTGAAACGCACTGTAAATTAATATTTGCAGAACTCTATAGACAAATGATTTGTCTCTTTAGGGTGAGTGTAGATAAATCTAGTATTAATTTTAGCACAGACATATAGATAAATGAAGATCGAAGTAAGCTCAAGGCAATTGCTATCACCGAGAACTTTTGTCATTCACCCCTAGTTTGACTGAGAAGTTGTGACAGGTATTACTCTTCCAAATAGTAATAATAAAAAGTTTATCAATTATCATATAACTTATTAAATCATTGCCAAGTAAATCTGATTGCTTAAGGATTTTTTGCTCTCATGCATGGCTAGAATGCTTCTATTTGTGCTTTGCCCTTTTACTCAGTGGAAGCTGAGTAAAAAACAAGAACACCTGATCAAATTGTACTTGATTTCTCTTGATCTGGAACCATCTTTTAGCACAAAGTAGAACAAGACTCTACACATTGCAGATTCCCACTGCTTAAGTTTAAGGTCCAGTAACTAAGGTCTGTTTCTGGGTACCTTTAAAATAATTTATCCCAACAGGATGAGAATAGGATGATGAAGACACAAATCTTGCAATAGAAGACAGGCCTCTAATCTCTGATCCTTGTTATCACAATAGAGGCAGAAGGTTTGAGTCCTGTACAAATGCCGGGACATCAATAGGCCTACAGAGATGCTACTTCCGTAACAAAGTTATGAAATGTATCTCAACTGCAATTAATAGGTAGTATGGATGAAGTCTAATGTCATTTTGATTTGGCTTTAGTGGAGATACAATGTCATCCACAAAATGTCTCCTGCACACAGCATATTTTATGACTATATTCAAGGAATAAAATGCTACTAGTTCGTAATATAAATCATTTCAGGTATGACCATACCAAGGTGACCGAACTTCAATGCTTTTGAATGTAGTTTTATAGACAGTGATCTTATCATCATTAAAGAAATAAAGAATAAGTATATGAAAATAATGAGGGCTCAGTTTCTCTACAATAACTTTTGTTGCTATGAAAGATCCACTTTCTCCTGCTGCTGAAGAGACATTCATTTCTAACATTTGATTCTTTCCTTTTTTATTGTTTAGCTAAACAGAAAAATCCAGACCAAAGTCATCCTGCTGTGTTTCTATAGTGCTATTCAAGATACGATAAAAAATATGCCAGAGATCAGTTTTATCATCACCTGCTAGCTGCCCAGCTACATGAAAAGTAAGATATATTTATGTTTTAAAAGTCCCAGAGAAGCTGAAAAGGAAGATAATGCCATAAATTCCCAAATACAAAATAAAGACTTCAGTGAAAATTGCTGCCAGCTCTGCTGCATTGAACTTCTAGCGGTACTATTCTGACACAGATACAGTGGATGCTTCCTTCTGGGAAAAGTGCAACCAATGAATATATGTTTAAAGCAGATTTACCAATAAATATTTTTTTTTACTGAGATTCTGGAATTAAAAAGCATGCTAAAAGTATTTAGAAAATCTGTCTAATCTATTGATTAGCCTCCAGTTTTGTATGTTTCTTCTCCCTAAAAAGAATGTGAAGTTATTAAATGCCCAATAATCCCGTTAAATCACTTTATAAGTCAATAGTTAGTTGTTAATTTTCTGGGGCATTGTCTCAGAGTTAGGGCAAGCAGATAACCAGAAGTGCAAATACAGGCAATTTGCATTTGACTTTCAAACAAACTGACAGGTGAACCCTATAAAAAGGATGTTTCAGAGATTAAATTGGCACTTAAAGTCTAGCTGATTAAAGCCTTATCATTCAGAATTAATTTGAGCCACAAGTTTCTGACTGGTGTTAAATTAGACCCTGGCTAATTTTATACTAGTCAAAAATCTGGTGTGAAATTAACCAGGGTCTAATTTAACATAAGTACTTTCACTACAGGAGCAATTCATATGCTTCAGTCTAACTTGAAAGCATTACAGTTTCAATCCTATTACAATTTCTTTATATACATATATATGTGTGTGTGTATAATAAGGTCATCTTTTATGAAAGAGCAGAGGACCTTAGAGCTCAAATATATTCTGCTCTATTTAACTAATCATTTTAATAATGCTCCTTCATGTAGCAAGCAATAGTAATATAAAGAAAAGGAAGCATATGTTCTTCATTTAAAAGAAGGCATATTCAGAGGATAATTACAGTTTGCAGTACACAAAACACAGTGTTCCTTAAAATTCTTACTCACTAGTTTCTGTGGCTGTAACAGTTATGTTGTGCCAAGAAGTTTTCTCTCGGTCCAGAGGTTCAGTTGTAATGATTGTTCCATTGTGTTCATTGATGTTGAACAATCTCTTTAAATGCATGCCTTGGACAATAGAATACCTGCATTAAAATAAATTAAAAAAAAAAAAAAAAAAAAAGGGAGAGATTCCCTGATACTGAAAATCCCTATCAGAAACAGGGACATATAAAGCTACTGTCAGATGAGAAAACAGAACCGTGCATATATACATATAAATGTGTGCAGCAAGAACTCAGAAATAATGAAAAATGTACACTTATAAACATTCAAAATTTACTGCTGTCAAGATCAAAGCTCTTCTTTTTATAAAACTAAATATATCTCAGATCTATATTAATATGAACTGAACCTGAATTGTATTATTCATTCTTCAGGCTCACAGCAGGAGAATGACTTTGCTGAAAAGAAACAGCGAAAGTGCCACTTGTGAAATGAATAACACTAACAGTTAAGTGGATGTATAATGGTAAATCTATTTTATCATTGTTGACATGCTCTGATGCTGAGGCAATGGGCATTATAAAGAAAGACAACTATCTATAATGAGGTGCCACCTGGGCAGGGTACAAAACCCTAAAGTAGAAGATGAATGCAAATCAGTCCACTGCTCCTGAGTTGTCACTTAAAATGCTCTGCAGGCTACTTCCATATGCAGACATGCACATGCACACATACATACCATTCAAATTGTTAAAGTCTGGTCACAAGCCAGAGATGGACTGAAAAAAGATACCAAAAGTATTGGTTCAGATGGAAAGAATATTTGCAGATATCATTCATGACATTAAAGAAGGACTATGTGTCACAACTCCAAGCAGCCAATTTCAGAGAAGAAAAATCTGATTGAAGGATTGAAAGTTCTTATCATTCCAGTTTGGAATTCACAAGATTAATTGTTCCCTCTTTTTTTGCATTTCTAATTTTGCTTGATAAAATCTTTTTTATCATAGAATCTTATACTTGTTTGAATTGGAAGGGATCCTTAAAGATCTAGACCAACTCCCCAGCAATGGACAGGAACACTAACAGCTAGATCAGGCTTTTCAGAGCCCCATCCAGCCTAACATTGAAAATCTCCAGGAACAGTGTTTCTACCACCTCACCGGGCAACATGTGCCAGTGCTTCACCATCCTTACTGTAAAAATATCTTCCTTATACTCAATCTAAGTCTCCCCTTTTATCTCTTACTGGCACTTAAGACTCAGATTATGTGTCTGCATTCTGATGAGTCTCTAACATTTTAATAGTTATTTTTTAGCATGTTTGGAAAATCACTAAGAGAATAAATTAAGAAATCTCATAACGAAACCAATTATAGTATTTTTCATTTAAGCCAAAGGCTTACCTTTTAGAAACTTCTGCTTCAGCAGCTCATAATTCAATATTATTTAAATTATATATATATATATATATACATATATATATATATATAGTTTATAAGTATATTCCTCATCCTCTGCATCCAAAGCTTGCTGGAGGTTTTCTGGTACAGTTTCTCTTGGATGTTTTTTGTTTTGTTTTGTTGTTGTTATTAATCTGATTAATCACTGATAATTGTTAGAAAATCAATGTTGGATGGATTTTAGTTATTTTCTTTATAATTGATGTACTTCTTTTATTACTGCATTTTTTGTTGCATACCTTTGCTTTCTTTATTTAAAAACTAGGGTCCTGATACAACACAGACAGTTTCCTATATTTTAAGTACCTGTCATCACTTATAATAGCAATAGTTTCAAAATTAGATTAACGGCTATCTGTTAGGTGCTGTATTTTAAATTAATATGCAATGCATGTTTTGATGCTGGGGCTACTCAGACACATCCACTTCATAGTGAGTTTCATCAAACTATTTCAGATTCAAAAGTTGCACTCTGTTTACATGTTACTGGAGATTATGCAATATCAGGCAATATCATCTAAATGAACCATGTCTCATTTCTTTGAAGAAAAGTACTTTTTTATTATTCTAATTTAATGTAACTTGTTTAATAAGTAGCAGTAAATTAATACGAAAACATAGCAAATAGTTTTGCATTGACAATTCTTCTGAATATGTGTATTTGATTTTGCCATTGAGAACCTAGTAAGTTAATCTACATGCCATAAATTATTTTCTATGTCATTCATTTGTCCCTTAATGCTAACTTCTTTAAACCACTGAGTACAGTAATGTCAAGTAACTCAATAAGCAATTTTTAATTATAAACCCAGTTTTAAAGATTAATTACCTGTTTTCTCCCTTAAGAAACATCATAATTTGTAAAATTAAAAGCCCGGAGGATTCTTTTTATATAATATCTCTTTGTGGTTATAGTAGCTGATGTAGGGAATTGGTAAATTTTGATCATGTTGAGGTGAAAAGATGCCAGTGGAGTTGTTCTGTGTCTTCCTTCCAGCAATGAAACCATATCTACGTATCTCCAGAATTTTGGAAAATAGACTGGAATACCTCCATGCACTTACAGGTTTGGTTGAGGTATCCTGGCTCTTCTGTAATGCATGCCCTCTTCCAGGCCAGTATTTAATCTATTGCCCTATCTCAAAATACTCTTAAAATGCATGAAGCTATTTTATTTTTATTTTGGGTAGGGGTCAAGATTTAACCTAGAATAATCCTGGTTATCACAATGAAAACATGAACTGTAAACATGAACCAAAATAAGGAACACAAATCGCCTTGGTAGCCTTTGGAAATACTATGATTATATTTGAGTCATGTTTAGATTTTGAATTAGGTACCTGACTGGGCTGTCATCATTGTCCAGATCTCTTGCAGATACAATTCCTACCAATGAGCCACTTACAGCTCCTTCAGCAATCTCCATCACATAGCTCTCCAAAGTGAAAACTGGAGGTTCATCAGCATCTACCACACTGACTTGTACAATAGTTATGTCTTCAAATGGTCCTTCTTTCAGGAAACGGTCATCAATGTACCTGTTTACAGCTTTTACTCTAACACTATGTTTCCTCTTGCTCTCGTAATCCACTTTCTGTAAAGAAAGAAAATGAGATGAAAGATATTTCTTTTTTCACATATGAGTTAAAATAGAAATCCACAAGCAGCATGAAAAGAAGTACAAAATAATGCTGCTTTTCTGGGGGAGTGTTTTAAAGGTAGATAATTCTAAGATTTTTTTTATGTAAATAATATTTATTTTATTTTAATAATAATTATTTTATTTAGTTTGCATTAATTTTATTACAATTTAACTGTATAACGCCATTGTTTGGTTCAAATGTAAGCCAGTTTTAACATTACCACTGAACAACACTGTAAATAGGTCTTTCAACAGACAAGAAAAACACCTTCTATAACATAGTTATATAATTATTTTTACTCTGCCAGTATGTTCTGAAATCTGAAAATAAAAGGCAAACAAGTGACAAAAAAACTCTCCCAAAACTCTCTTCTGGAAAAAAAAAAATTCCAGAATTTTAACGAACTTAAATTAGGGAAAAAAAAAAAAAAAAAAAAAAAAAAAAAAAAAAAAAAAA
>NW_024884253.1:52000648-52064768 GCF_019232065.1 Centrocercus urophasianus
AATGTTTCCTCTGCAAAATAAATCACATTGTATCATACCTGTGAAGTATCTTACTTCATAAATAAGTATCATAGTAATGTATTTAGTGCATTTTTAAAGCTATGCAATTGCAAATGAAATCCTCTTTCTACATTCTTTCTATAGCTTCTTTCTTCACTGAAGTTTAAGAGGAATTGCTGTGTTTATTTTAATGATAAAGGTTTCACAGATGATGCAAAGAAGAGATTGAATATATTGTCTCAATGAGGTACACTGTGCTGCACCGCAAGGAATAACATTAAGATATTTCGGCTGCCAGCATTTTATTTAGTGGTTACATGAATGATACAAAAAGAAAACAGAAGGAAAAAGATGTTTTTGTTTTATCCCTCCAATATTCCAGTCAAACCACATTGCCTGAAGAAAGGAAAAAAAAATAAATAAATAAATAAAAACAATATAAAAATTTAAAAAAAATGGTAGAATACAAAAGAATAGGCATTTTATTTAATATATTTCTTGTTTGAGGAAGATCTTCCCAATATTTATGTATTTTTCAAATTGCTATTGAAATCTCACCTTTTTTAGTAAGATAACTCCTTCCTGAGTTTCCCTGTCAGTGGTGATGCTAAAAACATCTGAACTATCTCCTTCAATGAAATAGTTCATGGCTGCATTCTTCCCTATGTCGCTGTCTTCTGCCAGGAGTCTGCCTACAGTAGTGCCCACAGGAGCTTCCTCAGAGACATTCAAATAGTAGAGTCCTAAGGAAAAAATACTGACACAGCTCAGTAATCCATCACGGTTAATAGCTACTGAGGCTATGATAGCCCGGGGCTCATAGAGAACTGGGGAAAGTCCTCAGCTTTTACTAGAGCAATGTACCTAATCCAACGATGGATGGACCCCACAGGCAAGGTGAGACAGACTGTCATCCTAGTCTTTCTCTCTGAGTTCCATTTTAGTTGTAAATAAAAGGCTTAGGAGAATCAGCTATAGCAAGTTGGAAAAACAGCTACATTTTATTAGTTTCTCCCACTAGCCCATTTAAATGACTGCAAGAAACTACCTGGAACAGACAGTCACATCATTTGTCAAAAAGGTTACAGTATCTGCTAGGAAAAATAAATAAATAAATAAATAAATAAATAAAAATGAAGAGAGTAGAGAACGAAAGTTCTTGAAAATTGTACTTAGAATCCTGTTGCTGAGATATTAAGCGTAGGTAGGGAAATTATATGGAAAACAGATTAGTAAGTAAGTAATTTGTCTCCAAAGCCTCATGAAAAATACAGCAAAGCCTAAAGCCTTTTGATAGTGATGGGTTTTCTGTTTCTTTGTTGTTGGTGTTTGTTTTTTGTTTGTTTGCTTTTTAAATCTTTAATGCTGAAATCAAAGCACAGACTTGTGCAGAGAACATTTATAATTTAACTTAATAGGGCTATGGTAGATCTAAATTTTCCCATGTCTTCAACTACTGTAGCCTACACTCACTCTGCTGAAATTTGGGTGGATTGTCATTGACGTCAGAGAGGTTGATGGTAACAGTGGCCGTTGTTGAAAATGCTCCTGCTTGTCCAACCATATCTTTGGCCTGGATGACAACCAAATACTGATCTTTTGTTTCTCTGTCCATTTGGGAAGCCATTCTGATGACTCCTGAAAATGAAAAGTATATTTTTAGGTCCCTAACATACAATACTCATGCTTTTCCCAAAGCTGTCCATATACTACAGGTTTAAAATCCACCTTTGAACACAGTCCAATTTTATATGGCCAATTCTAGGCTATGCTTATGGCAACATCTACAGAGTGTTTAAGATTCATTCTGTCTGCTTAGAATTCAAGGGAACAGAACACACCATATATCTTATATATCATATGTAAGCATCTTTCTTTCCCAGAAATCACAATTTTGAAGGGAATATCTGTGATTCCTCCAACACAGAGGTAGAAACAGTCATATAGTGAATCTTGGATCTGTTAACCCAGAAGTTTTTCTGGGTTGACTTGTTGGATGAGGTATTCAGAATCCAGCTCTTTTCTTTAGCAAGGTAATTTCCTAACTTTAGCTTATTAGGAATTATAGAAATTTATTGTTGATTCTCTAAAGAGATATAAATATTGTCAGCTTCCTTTGGGAAATGAAGTATTCAATTTTTTTAAGTGTAGGAATTATGCAAAGGTTTAAAAACAAGGTGGTATCAGTTGATATTTTTGCTGAAATGAGGAACGAAATTCTGGTTTTCATCCATTTTATATTAGTTTATGATTTCTTGAGGTGACAAGATCATTCTCTATTACCTGTCTTTGGCTCCACAGAGAAATAAGGCTGACCCTGAATGAGACTGTAAAGAAGCCGGGCATTATTCCCATAAGAAGGATCATCACCATCTGTAGCTGTTACCTGTGTAACAGAAGTACCTCAAATAAAAATAAAATAGAAAAAAAAAAAAGAAAGAAAGAGAATAGATTATTATCCATGTAAAAAGCACAGCAGAATCAATGTGCAAAGAATTCATCTTTGACAGAAAGCTGGCTATATCCTATACACAAGAATGAGAATGAACTTGTGGGGTCTTTAGGAATGACTACCTTTCAAAAGCAAACATTCATTGTACTGTTACTTAAGGTAACCTTTACTTTTATCTCTTTTTTCATCACATAACTCCTGCACAAGAACACAGATAATCAGTTATAATCATCAAACCATAGAATGGCTTGAGCTGGAAGGGATCTCAAGGATCTCTAAATTCCAACCCCAGTGCCACAGACACAAGTGCCAGCTGCTGAATCAAGTACTAGATCAGATTGCCCAGTGTCCTGTCCAAACTAGCCTTAAACACCTTCTGGTATGGGGTACTCACAACATCTCTGGGCAACCTGTTCCAGCACCTCACCACTTCTCAGTAAAATTTTTCTTATCAGGAAAACAGGAAATCAAGCTTCTTTCCAAAAATTCTCTAGCAGTTATTCACATACTTGTGTCTGCTTATAGCTGCAATATAGCTTTAGTACATTTATGCTAGAGGAGAAAAGAAGAAATGATAGATTGCAAGGAAATAGATCTGAAGCACCTTTTTATGGCAAATTCATACTTAATTTTTTTTTTTTTACCAGTAAAACTTATATATTCAATTCTGAACTTACTATTATAGAATTGAATAAGATTTTCACATAGAAGGGTTTGCTGAACATGGCAAATGAAATGTTTTTATTATTTTCAAAAGTATTCATACTTTCCATTTACTATTAATTTAGTCAGCAGCATTCCAAGTGGCTCTATAGTGCATGCTAACTTCCCTCAGAGTGGAGATACACTAAGATGTTATTCATACCCTAAGATGTTCTTCATTACTAGCAACTTTTGGAGTAATATATCCTTCAAAATAGCTGTAACACCAAACTTCTAACATGCATGTATTAGCTGTGTGTCATATATATGTATATCACTCCCTCTTGCTTTGGAGAAACATTAAAATGTCAGACTGTTATTTAATTGAGAAACATACATACCTCAGAAATAGCAGTATTTTTTAACAAAACCAACAGATAAAGAAAATAGGAACACTCAGTTACACAGCTGTTACGTGGAAAACTATTCTAATACCGGAAATTCAATCTCTATGGCATGTTAGCATGACTATAATGAAGTTGTTTTGAAAGACATGGATTGACAAGCACTGTGGATAATACAGTAAGTACAGCCTGTTATATAGCCTATAAATGCAGTTTTTTTTCTGCTAAAGAAACCTTGGAACAAATGATTAAGTTCAGAAATCTATGTATTTACAGCACCACATTTAATAAATTTTCTAATTTCTTAGAAAGATGGGACAAAATGAACAAAACTGATAAGTTTATAATAACAGCTGTTTGTACCTCAATCATTTAAAGATAGATTTACTTCCTATAGTTAGTATTCAAAGACAAGTTGAAACTAAAATGGTTTTTGCTGCTTCTGTGAACCCCAGACTACTTTTTTTCTTGCCTATTAACTCTTTGATAGTATCACAGAAGGCAGAAGAATGGTATTTCCTCAGGAGGGCTCAGGGAGCAGGAGCGTTATGGAAAGGTGAAGCACGGAAGGGCTGTCTGGTAAAGAGGGAGCTGATCTGAAGGGAAGGAAGAAGATAGGTCTCCTGTATTAGGAGGAAGTTGATTGTAAAACTGGGGCTAAAAGAGTCCACACAAGTAGGGGCTATGATTTCTCATATTGTTTGTGAACAAATACCTCATAATCAATACTTAAAGATTTAAATATTGACTACGAACTGAGCATAAGGAAAATGTTATGCAAAGTTTGAATTTTTTTTTCCTAGTTTTTAATCTTTCACTACCATGGAGCCTGTATTGCTTTATGAAATTAACTCACATCAAACAAAGTCATTTGCTGAATGGAGCTACGTTTTTACACAGACGTTTGTGTATGGATGACAGAAATTAAAGAAGTAATATTATCTCCCAATAACCACAGATGGGAGAAAATGAATCAGAACAGATAATATATTGGGAAAAAAAAATAATCAGTTATCATTTTTTTATCTAAAAAATACGAAAGTCAACTCTTGATATTGAAGGTATGAAATTATATAAATGAGAATCTAATTATGATAAATATTATGAAAATGGATATGATGCCATAGACATTAACTAAATATGCTTGAAAGTTTCCAAACATGCATTTTCTGAATATTTGGGTATAACACTGGTATAAAGTTTAGCCCAAAATACATACTGTATGTACACATAAGTGTCTTAAGCTACATAGTAAACATATTTACACATTCTGCGCTTTTCATTAGGATCTACCTGATGCAAGCAACATTTTTCCAATTGCTGTATAAGATTTTTCTTTCTATTCTTGAATCCTTGATTTTACTCCTTTTGCATAAAACATAATTTTGCCAATAATACATTGCAGCCTATTAGAAAAATTTGGAGGGTACTCATATAGAATCATAGAATCATGGAACGGTTTGGAATGAAAAGGACTTTTAAGATCACCTAGTTCCAACCCTCTGCTATAGGCTGGAACACAATAGTTACTCATTTCTTGTAACTAGAGCTTGAAATCTCCCAAAACACTACGTACTGATTAGTGACTGCATCTGACTCAACCGTTCCATCAGACATACTGCAAGTTTAACAGCTATATGGGAGGCATTTAATGTAAAACTGTGCCAAACGCCTGAGGAAAACTGCAGATCTATACTCTCAGAAGGGAGTCCATTTGCTAACACACTGTTCATTTACATTGACACCTGCATACAAAATCCTAATAAAATTTAGTGCTGAAGATAAAAGAGAGGTAAGAAAGAAGTAAAATGTATTCTAATTTGTTTTCTCTTGAGTACATGTACTGATATTTTTACATAAATTTAGGTAAAATTATCTATGCCTGTTTTCTGTTTTTCTATGATTCTCTGAGGCAAGTAATACCCAATCAGCTGTGAATTATTTTCTCATTGCTTTCTTACTTCCAGACAAAATACTCAGTAACTATGGACTGTTTTTCAAGTTTTGTCTATGTTTTCAAGTAAATGAGTAGAAGATTCCAGGTCAAGTACCACTGAGCTGAACAGCTGCTGGAGACCTCCACAATAGTGCAAAATCGAGGCTCAACAGAACTATGCAATTTAAACTCTTTCCAGTCTATGTGCTTGCTATGCAAAAGAAGATAACATTTTACTAGAAGAAAAGCAGTGACATAACTGTTGTAGTGACATAACGGGGCAAGGCTTTACTGAGCACGGGGAAGGGGAGATGTTGTAGTAGGCGCTAACGGGGCATTGGGATGTGACGCGATAGGACCTTCCCCTGCTCTGTGACGAAATTATGATGCATGCTTTAGGGGCATAGACGAAGCACGTAGGATATATAAGCCGCTGTTTAGTTACAGTAAACACCATTTGCTTCATCCTCCTATTGGTGTCTGTGTCACTATGGTCCTAGCGAGGGGAGATCTCTAGCCCCTGGCGGACTGGACCTTGGAGATGGGGACAACACGTAACAAGCCACTGTGATACTGATGATGCAGACTTGGTTGGTTATTGTTTCCATCTGTTTAGAAGTTAGAAATTTTCTTCTTTTTCTTTTCTTAATACCTTAGTATACACAGCAAAACAGTTTCTATTTCAGAAGTACAGCAACTGCCCTTGGAGAAGCAGGGAAACTGAGCTCAGAGAGGATTTCATGACATGCCTCGACATTTCCACATATTGGATGTGACCACTGTTAAGGTGCATACATCACTCTACCTATACTCTCTGCTCTTGCGAGACCCCATCTAGAGTACTGCATCCAGTTCTTAGGCCCCAACACAAGAACGACATGGAACTGTTGGATCAGGTCCAGAGGAGGGCCACGAAGATGATCAGAGGGCGGGAGCACCTTCCCTATTATGAGGACAGGCTAAGAGAACTGGGGCTCTTCAGCCTGAAGAAGAGAAGGCTCCAAGCAGACATGATAGTGGCCTTCCAGTATCTGAAGGGGGCGCACAGGAAAGCTGGAGAGGGACTTCTTCTAAGTGCACACAGTGACAGGACAAGGTGAAATGGTTTTAAACTGGAAGATGGTAAACTAGACATTAGGAAGAAATTCTTTACTGTTAGGGTGGTGAGATATTGGAACAGGTTGCCCAGAGAGGCTGTGATTGCCCCCTCCCTGAAATCATTGAAGGCTAGGCTGAATGAGACTTTGGGCAACCTGGTCTAGAGTGAGGAGTCCCTGCCTATAGCAGGAGGTTGGAACTAGATGATCTTAAAGGTCCCTTCCAATCCAAACTATTCTATGATTTAAGACGACAGATATGCCAATGACATTAATTCTTCACTGTGTTTGTTTAACCTGGGTAGGTTGCTGAATACCACACAGCTGCTTTCTCACTCCCCGATCTCAAAGGATCAAGGGAAGAAAATACAATTAAAAGAAGATCATGAGTTGAAATGAGGACAGGGAGATCACTCACTGTTTACCATCACAGGAAAAACAACTCTGGGTAGAGAGATTAATGTAAATTATTGCCTAGCAGACTAGAGGAGTGAGAAACTAAAAGCAAATTAAAAGTTTAAAACATTTAGTTTAAAACTAAAAACATCCACTTTCTTTTACCTCCTTTTTCCAGTTGGTGCAAATGGAGGCTGCAATCAGTCCATACAGAACACTTTGTTTTTGTTGCTCCTCCATGATCACTCTGCCTCCTCTCTATGTGGGTCCCACTCAAAGCATGCCATCCCTCCTGAACTGATCCTATGTGGATTTCCCACAGGCTGCAGTTCTTCCAGCATTTCTCCAACATGGCTCTGTAATACAGGGCCCATCCTTCAGGCATTGCTCCACCCTGGGTTATTCCTATGGGGGTGCCCACGAGCTGTGCTTCCCTCAGGCCTCATCTGCCTCTGCCCCATGGGCTCCTCCATGGCTGCACAAGCAGATCTGTTCCATGCAGTGCCCATGGGCTGGAATGGGACAGCCTGCTCCTCTGTGGGCTCCTAGGCTGCAGGGAGCTGCTGCTGTGTGCCTGGAGCTCCTCTTGCCTTCCTTCTGCACTGACGTTGCCTGCAGGGCTGTTCTCTCATATCTCTCACCCTGTCTCCCAGCTGTTACAGCACAGCGGTTTTTCCCTTTCTGAAATCTGCTCTCCCAGAGCATACCCAGCATTGCTCACAGTTCAATTCTTGACAGTGCATCCCTTTTGGAGCAACTAGAGCTCTGATCTGAAATGGGGCAAATGAACCCTCCTTGGCTTCAAAGCTGCATAAATACAACAGGTATGTACTAGTATCTAGAAGGAAGAAGTAGATAAAAGAATAACCTTGGAAATAACTATGGTATTAGTGCTAGAGGCCAAACACAAAAGGAGTGTAGAAATTATTTCAGATTCCACAGGACTTAACTAAATTAATGCCATACAATGGTTGACCGAAAATCTGCGAGTTTCAGTACAGGTTTTGGGATGCTGTAGGATGCTGTCTTATTTTTAACCCATTATGAGAAATTACGTAATATTGCATTTCAGTTAAATCTTTTTGTAATAGTCTTATAGAAATATTAAAAATAGAAAGGGCTTTACAATTTAATTAGTCTTATGCTGAACTGACATAGTACTTGTATTTTAGGAATTTAAACATGTGATAGATGATAGGAAATTAGCTAAATACTGCTGAACCTTCTATTTTTAGGTTTTCAGATTATAGGCAACTCAAGTCAATACAGACTGAGATGTTGTACCTGTCAACAGCTTATTGTTGATTTTAGGTGAAAAACAGAGGTGCATGTGAAAATATTACTGTTCTTTGCCAGGCATACCACCTTGATATACTTGTGTGAATAGTTACAGATCTGGGTGAGTGTCAGTTGAGCTATATTAAAGTATCAACTACTTTAAAGTCATTTTTATAAGAGATAGAATGTCTAATAAATAACTCATTATCACTTAAAAAAAAAAAAAAATTGTTATCAGAATCTTAAAATCTGTGTAATCCCAGATAAAAACACCCAGCTAATTCTAGACTATAAACCATGTTTCTTAACATCATAGAATCATAGAATGTCTTGGGTTGGAAGAGACCTCAAGGATCATCAGGTTCCAATCTTACTGCCACAGGTAGGGTTGCCAGCCTCTAGATCAAGTACTGAATCAGATTGCCCAAGGTCCCATTCAATCCAGCCTTGAAAACTTTAGAAATGGGGCACCCACAACCTGTTCTGACATCTCACCACTCACAGTAAAAAACTTCTCCCTGACATCTAATCTAAATTTCCTTTCCTTTAGTTTAAAACCATTCTCCCTTGTCCCATCTCTATCTACCCATGTAAAAAGTTGATTTCCCTCATGTTTATAAATACCCTTTAAATGTCACGATGAGGTCTCCCCACAACCTTTTCCAAGCTGAACAAGCCTGGTTCCTGCAGCATATCTTCGTAGGAGAGGTGCTCCAGCCCTCTAATGGTCTTTGTCGCCCTCCTCTGGACCCTCTCCAAAAGCTCTACATCTTCCCTGTGTTGGAGGCATTCAAGAAATGTAGAAATGTGACACTGAGGGACGTGATCAGTGGGCAGCACTGGTGGTAGGTAGACAGTTGGATTAGATCTTAGAGATCTTTTCTAACCTTAATGATTCAATGGTTCTATGGTTGGAGGCCTCAGAGTTGGGCAAAGTACTCCAGCTGGGACTTCACAAGGGCAGAATAGAGGGGGGTTGTCACCTTCCTTGCTGTGCTGGCCACCTCTCTTCCAATGGAACCCAGGATATCATTGGCCTTCCAGACTGCAAGCAGATGGTGCTGGCTCATTTTTTCATGTAGCAGGACCCCTAAGTCCTTCTCAGCAGGGATGCTCTCAAGAAGCTCTTTTCTCAGTTCACATACATATCTGGGATTATCTTGAATCAAGCTGAAAACCTTGCACTCTGCTTTCTTGAACCTGATTAATTCACAAGGGCCAAACTTTAAAGTTTATCAACTTGCTTCTGGATGCATACGTTCCTTTTGCTGTATCAACTACACTTCTCAGTTTGGTGTCATCAGCAAACTGCTGAGGGTACAATTTTATTGTGAGCGCATAAAAAAACTGCAAAGAATTCTGACAAAATGTCCATCTTCTCGCCTCTAAACTTGAGGCAAAAAGGCCACAAGTGCCCTCTGAGCCACTAACAAGTCATTTTAGAAAATTATTTTAGTAAGAGCTCAAATGCAGGTGTCATGAGAAAAAAACTATTCTGCCTGAATGGAAGAAAGTAGCAGTGAAGAAACAATGTAACAAGTAGTACACTGTGTAAAGCAGGTTTACCAGGAAATAAGTTGATTAAATGGACATCTTTTGCAACTATTGCAGGTAGTAAATGTGAACTACTGCTTCGCAGCAGGAATTAAGACATTAACCTCTCTTTTAATTAAACTCCAAAAGTGAGTATGTCTGGCTTGCAAAAGCTATCCAGAATGACAGAAGATGATTAAATTTACAGCTCCTTGTGAAAGATTCACTGAAACTATCGTAAAAGTTGGATAATGCTGAATGAAACATGTTTTGTTACCCAGTGCTATTAAGTTAATGTGCTCATTAATTCATACAATTTCAAGTAACACAATATTAAATTTTCTTTTCATAGAAATAACCAAGAGATAAAAGTAGGAATTTAAAAGATTAATTCAGTAAGTTTGAAGAAGACAGTTATTGGGACAGCTATATAATAACAATCTACTTGTTTATGTCAGCTGCTTTCACACAAGTTTCCAGATAGATACTCCAGATCTTTTTGACAAGTAGATAATGTCTTTTGACATGTAAGATAATGTCTTCCACGCATGTAGAAGTGTGGAAGAACTGATCCAGAGTTTAAGTCATTGCTTTTGACATCATGATTTCAATTATTTTTTCTCATGAACTTGAAATACTACTAAATTGTCCATCATCTAATCCAAACAAAGGGAAGCTTACCAATTGGGATAGAGGCTTGGCTGTGGAAATAGGTAGGCATCATACATGATACGAGGAAGGTCATCACATCAGCCCACTTCATTCCTGTTCTGAACTCATTACTTACAGGAAGGAAACTATCCCTATATTTGGGGGAAAATCATGAGTGCTTTGATGTAAATTTGACTCTTCTCCAGTTACAATACAGTATGATTTATATTACACAGAGTATAATAAAGGTCTACTGTTTAATTGGCAAGCAAAATCAGAAGAGACTGAAGAAGGCTGCTGAGTACATTTTAGTTCATCTGAGCTTATATTTATGTGCTTAAAGAGTCAAGCAAGGTCAGTGGCCATTAAAGTTTAAGTGTATGCTATTTTTCCATCACATTGGTAGAAGCCTGAAGAGCTGACAAGTTGTAACAATAGTTATACACTGAACAATTCTATAGACACTAGGGTGCTATCTTGACTAAAAAAGCAGTGAAATCTGTCTGACTAAAATCTTCCCTGCCGTACAAACTTGTTACAGTACTCTACCTATTCTGAAGTGTGATGATGTTTTTTGTTTTTTGCTTTCCTTTTTTTTAATTAAGTATTTGTTTCGAGGCTGAGTCATTATAGAAAAGGCAGGTTTCTATATTCAACACAAGTATGAATCCAAAATCTGTAAAACAACTCTGAAACATGCAGGTACCTAAACATTTAAAGGCAGCTATGTTAATAGGAATTATTCACAAAATTCAGTTTAAACATATATATCCTTAAATTTGCAATGTTGTAAAATGTCATGGCTTCCTTCTCACTGAAAAGTTGTCTATGGAATATTCTATTAAGATTTTAAATGAATATAGGATTGAAATAATAATAATCAGGAAATAAAATTTTAGTTTATAGCATGCCATACCTTCAGGTGACATCTCTGGAACAGTAGCCACATAAGGTCCATCTAAGAATTGTGGTTCATGATCATTGATATCTCGAACTTTGATAATAAATTCTGAATCGGGTTCAATAGGAAGATGAGTTTTCCTATCAATTACTTGTGCTCTAAGAATGTAGAAGGATTTCTTTTCTCTATCCAGCTTTTGTCTCACGTAAATTTTGCCATGTTCATTGATGAAAAAAATGCTGTCAGCTCCCTCCCCAGACAAAATATATTGTAGGCTGCCATCCTCCTTGTCTAAATCTGATTTCAGCTGTAAGTGAAAAGCAGAAAAAATATTATTATTATTTAATTCCCACATTCAGGTGGAAATAAAATTTGAAATATCAGTTTTCAGTTTTTTATGTTCTTGTTCTGCGGTGGACCCCCTCACTAGTGGACCTTCTTGGAAACTAATATTTGAAGGGGGGAATTGTCAAATTTTTACCCAGTTGTGTCTCAGTTTTAAAATACTGATATAGCTGACATATAAACATATGGTAAACCTGAAAAAGGTGCTTCAGCCACTTTGGAGAGAAATGAATTAATGTTATGTATATGCCTTAGCTCATTGCTTTATCAGCTTATGCTGAGAACAGTGCAAAGGTCCTTAAAAAATTATCTAAATTCTTTGTTATTACAAATGTTAAGTGTGTCTTACGATTATTACAGAAATATATATATATATAATTTTACTCAGCAATACGAAGTGTAATCATCACAGAGATTGGTGTTCCAATTTTATTGTAATATTAAAAAGATGAAAAGCCATTCTGAGGTATAGGTCTGTATTATTTATTCTGAAATAAATTGACAGACATTTTCCATTTCCGTCCAGGATGATCTGCATCCTCTCTTATCTTGATAAGATGAACTTTATGATGATGATTCCTTTGATGAAGCTGAGCCCTGGAGACTAGTGTGGTCCAGCTGCATTTTTTTACATCAATAAAATATTAATGTTAACGATATGCAACAGCACTTCTGTGATGGCAGGGACTGAAACACTTAGCGTGCCAGTCACCTGCAGTTGATATTTTTCCCAACATCATCTTCGCCATATCATTATTTCCCTATTTCTTTCTTGTTTTGATTTGTTGTTGTTGTTGTTTTGTTTGTTTGTTTGTTTTTAAATTTATTTTGGGTTTTGAACAAAATGTCAAAATATTTAAGAGCAAGGATAAGTACTGAATAATTCAATGTTATATATGTATATAAATATATTCAACTTGCTTCTCCTACAAAGTAGTGTGTTTTAAAAGTAAATTACATGTCTAGCTGTTCATTTAAATAACAATCCTGTTTTACTTCATTCTTACTTTCTTATTAAACCTACAGCTCAGTGTAGACCACACTTTAGAAAAGAAATAACTGTGGCACACTTCTCTATCAGATCTACTGAAAATGTTTTGTGATAACTGCTGATGTTGTAAAAGTTTCTGCTTTTCTTTGGAAGCTGTATTTTGAATTGTATATTTGTTCAATTTTATGCATTAAGTTGACAGTTCATCTAAAATGAGTCCAGGACACTGCTCTGAGATATGAGGGACACAGTGCAGAGTTCCTATATTGAGTCTTGTCAAAGTATTCAAGCCCTAAATTTTCAGATGATTTCCCTTAAAAACATGAAATATCATTTTTAGGGTTATGATGTTTAAATTCTTTAACATAGAAACATCTTAAACTCTAAAGTTTTCAATTTATGTAGTTTGTTCAAAACATGGGACGGGTTCACACTTATGTGGTGAACCCAGGAGGCAGGATCTCTCTATGAGTAGTCTGGTCTCACTTGCTAAATTTGAACAGCCATCTGAATGGCTGCATAAGGAGTTATAATACGGAATAACAATTAACAGAGACTGTCTACCACTATCATTTTGTTCACAGAGTTTCTTCTGGTCTTTATTTACTAAAAAGTCATTAGTTGATCATAGATTTTCACTTTATTTACAGAAAACAGAGTTACAGAGTTACAGAGTTTATTGTACTCAACAGAAAGCTACAAGTAAATGTCTGATCTACAGAGCAGTTAAACTGCATTAAATTAACAATAGTTCTCAATTAAAATTCCCGCAGTTTACCTGTGTAAAATAAAAACACAATATTATTAAAGTTGTCCAGAGCTGAAAATATATTATATTTATGAAGTTTCTTTCATGGGAGACTGTTTTTCCCAGCTATGGGAAAAGTAATAAAGATTAAAAAATGAGTATTTCTATACCTGTTCTTCTAGAAGTAAGACATTGCACTTCTGTAGCAGTTACTTTGGAGGGGCTGAGAGAAAATAATTAATGAATTTTGAGCACTTCACCCTTTGGGCCCAATTAAATTTTAGTGCTAGTTAATTAGCAGTTAAACTTACTTTGGTTCATTCATCTAGAATGTACCTTAAAGAAATGAAACTAGATCTCAAGATTACAATTACTTCCAGCTTGCAAAAATAAATAATAATAATAAATAATAATATGAAAGTGAGCAAAAAGGGAAAATAAGGAGTAGATAAAGTCTCATTAATACAATTATCTTAAAGAACATTTTTAAAGGAGAGTGAAAAGTAATTGCTCGTTGTACAAAAGCTACGTTAACCTAATGAACCATGCAGATTCCTGGAGTTTCTCAGTGGTAAAAGGATTTAGTATTAATCTGGTTTATTAAAAATTAATGAGGGATGAATCAGCTGCTACTTAGTGTAATAGAAGAACATTCTAAGTACTGTTTGTGAACTACACTGCAATCAGTATAGCTGCTTTGATGCAGTGCCAAAAATACCACAAGCAAATTGCTAGATGTTGATAAACGATTCTTTAATTTTCATTCAGAAGACAGGGCGTTTTCATTTTGGTACCTCTGTCTACTGTGTGCAGTTTTAGTTTCAGTAACTGAGTGAGTATTGTGTTTCCTTGATTGTGAAGCCAGATGACAGAAGGCATTTGACTACTACCATGACCTCTAGTGCCAGTAGTTCTTTGATCCCAAATCAGATCACAGTAATGTTGAGATGTTGTGCTGCCCAATAACAGCTACCTTAGGTCATCTTCCTTTTTCTTGATATTTCCTGGTCAGATGGTAATCAGTATGTTAGATATAACCTTGTATCATCCTGTCATTATGACTTGTCATACCTGTCCAACATACATAGGCATCGTTGAGGTCTCTTCCTCAGTTACAAAAAGTGGCTCCCATATCCAGTCACGCTTCACTCTTTGAATTACTGTGTAAGATTGATCTGTGTTTTGAGCACGAAAGTTCTGTGTGGTTGGAGAACAAAATTGAAGTAGAACCAGTGCCAGCACAAGAGAGGGAAAAGTAGAGCAATTCATGCTGAGATCTCTTTTCAAGCAATTTTTATCTGTGGAAAAGGAAAAAAAAAAAAAAAAAAAAAGAAAAATCTTTGGCAAAGCATCAAATCTATCTTCCCACTTTTACTTATATATTCTGTGCTAATGTAAGAGCTGATTTGCAATCTTAAAACCTCCTCCCCTCCCAGAAAGGAAAGAGCTGAAACAAAGTCTGTTTCTGATTAAATTGGGGATTCCTTTAGATGCCCTGACATGAACATCAAGTTCCCTTTATGAATATCCTACACAGGGACGTTTTAAGCAAAAAACGTCCTCCAATTAATTCATCTTCCAAATTAAACTGGGCAACTGAATTGTAGCCCAGGAATAATTTGATTGGAATAATTGTATGTTTCTGCTTAGACAAAGTTCATTTTGAACTGCAGTCACAGTACTGCCTGAAGGTTGTAGAGTACTTTGTTTTGTTCTCAATTGTCTCCGAGTTTAAACCTAACACCATTTGAAACTTAGATATCAATTTCAGGTGACACACACACATATATACATATATATATATATGATATACATATTATATATATATATATTATATATATTATATATATAATAATATATTATATATATATTATATTATTATATTATATATATTTACATTATATATTATGTATTATATATTATATATTATACATATACATTTATATACAATAAATTAATAATATATAATAATTTATTATAAATTCTGACAAGTTCAGTACATTATAAAATAGTACCTTTTGCTGCCTAACAGTTTGTGATTAATAATAGGTAGAGTAAGATGTTTATAAAATTGTCTTCTGGAATTTAGTGAAGTAAATATTGAGTTGATGGAAAAAATAAAATACTAAGGAAAGGCAAAACAGCAATGTTATGAAGTATTTATCTATATATGGACAGAGATGATGAGCATAGTTTCTGTTCCAGTTTACATATCTGAAAAATAAGGACAAAGACACAATTTTGTAACAAATTAATAATAACAAGAACACAAAAACTTGAAATAAGCAAAGTCTTACAATTAGGGAGTTGCAACACGCCAAAACATGATAGCAAGGTAGATACTTCTTAAATAGGGGCCCTTAGGACCACTTCATATATTTACTTGATTTTTTTTTTATTGCAGGATATATTTTCAAAATATTTTCTTGAGGAAAACAGTTATCTCTGTCCTTTAAAATACTATGCAGAAAAGAGAAATACCAAAAAGAAATTCCTTTGGTGTAATTAGGTGATGTCTTTGCTTGTGTTTATAGAGTCAAGCAAACAATAACATAAAAGTAGAGTAATTCATGTGAGCTCATCAAATTCATTAAAGGGAATCTTCCGAAATACATTTTTTATCTCAAGCAGAAGCCTAAACATGATGATGTGAGTTTTGATTTGTGTGCAAGTGTTATTATGGTTGTCATGAAATTTGTCTCCCTTGTAAGCTCTTATCTTTAATCTTCCCTTAAGTTAAAGAAACTGTATTTGTAACTAACAGCAATGCATTATTGAGTGTTAGAAAAAGATTGATTAAAAAGCAGCATTCCTATTTTCAACTATACATATGTTCATTTGTAGTATATCTACTATTTGTCCCACTTTATTTTATGCGACTGATAACTAGTAATACTAGTGGGTTACAGTGCAGCTTCTTTATATCTGTTCAAGAAAAGGTTGCATGTGGACTCATTTTTACTGCCAGTTCAGGCTCTACCCAATGTGATAGACACTTGGTTACACTTATAACACACAGTGAAATAATTGTATGTATATAGGTATCTATATTATGTATATACGCATATTCATGTATTATGTACATATAGCATATTCAATTATTGAGTGTGAATCTTTGTGGGTTTTTGTTTGTTGTTTTTTGATCCTGATACTTAAAACTTACTTATTGATTTTTAAAAAAGGAAAGAACAGTGGTAAAATATTCCTATATTTGCATAATAGTGGACTTAGTCCTACTCTTGCAACTTTTTACAGTTGCAGAATTTCACATGACTTTGGGCTGCTACATCTAACAAATATGCTAAATGTAATCATACTCTGGTTACTAGAGCTATCATCTAAAATGAAATACCTTCAGTTAATTAATTAGAACTATATCAACAATAACCTTGCTAGTCTAATGCATGCCTAGCTATTTTAAAAGCTATTACTTGTCCTTGAGAAGTGTCCTCTTTAACACGTCATGATATGACACTTAACTAAATCATATTGACTTGTATTGCATATTAACACATTAACAGCTTCATGTGTCTCTACTAGTCACCCAGCACTTCACTTACATGGAAAAAAATTACTTAGATGTTACGAATGTGACATGAATTTCATTTTATTCTAACTGGGTCATTATTTTCTTCATTTTGTAAATATGCTTTTGTACCATTAGGGAAAGACTTCAAACTGTTACATAGAATTGCCACAGTAATTATCTGTCAGTTATACGTGAACAAAATAGCTTTAGAAAAATTAATTTTTTAGTTGATTATTGCCTTTACATCTGTGTATTTTAATCAATGTAGAGCTGACTGACTAGAAATCCAGCTATTGCTATTGTTTTATAATGGTGTACTGATTATTATTTTAGGCAGTACATTAAAACATATCAACAGATTTCAGCATTTTACTATGTATATACTGCAGTATGTAAAAATCCCAAATGCCATTTCAGATGACAAAACCTGAGCTTTCAAATCCTGGCAAGCTGTTGGCAGAAATCTATAGATACTAAAGAGATTAAACATCTTTTAAAGTGTCAGACTGTGGTATTTATTTCTCAAATGCCATCTCTAATATTAAAAACATCTAGGAATATAGAGAAAGGTAGGACATTCATTTTTAATGAGAGGAAAGGTCAAAGTTGAACAATAAGATTTTCTACACTGACTGAATACTGCAAGTGGGATAGCCCTATTCAGCCCACAAGCTAAAGGGTATAAGACAGGATGGAAAGACATATTCTGTTCTACAGTCTTAGGCTACAATGTATCTTTGATTCTCATTCTGTCACTGAAACTATATTAATCATCAAAAGACGTAAGTAAATGAATGTGGAGAAATACAACCAGACTTCTTCCTGAATTTAAACTAGTGATTATTCATCCTCACATAATATGTTCCATCCGATTTTTGTCACACGCAGCTGGCTACAAAATACTTATTTGCTAGTGACTATGAACACACAAGATGAGACAGCCATCTTTTGCCCTTTTAAGTCTTGGTCCACCAGCATTTTCAGAACTGAGCAATTGATTATCTGCAGTTGACCAGATATGCATGCGTCTGGAACGAGACCAGTATTTCTAGGTCTGGTTAAACTAGCCTATTTGTCTTCCTTCAGGGTGACTGCTGTGTGCAGAGTCCAAGAATTTTGGAAACATGAAATGATTATTTCACTCGCTTCTGTCAGTAGTACTACATGGATATGAACGTGTAGCTTCAAATACTTCAGTTGGAGAAAGAGAACTAATTTTTTTCAGTAGCAGTTCTTTGGAGTTACTTTACAGCTAGTAGCAACATCTATCCCCAAAGTCTCTGGGGGCAAAGAGAGCATTACCCACACCATTCCCTTCAACAGAGCATAGCTCTTTCAGTTGGGACAAATTTCAGATTGCAGGACTCTGTCAGATTGCTTTCATTCTGTGGAAGTGACATTTTGGAGTCCCAGTTAAGATACAGTTGGATTCTGTAAGATTTTTCATGTTTTTCAGATGGAATCCAGAGAATATTAAAATTAAATCTGGAACATCAGAAAGGAATAAAGAAAACTTAAAAGAGTCTTTCAGAGTTTACTCAAATACTTAAGTGGTATCATGGATAATGTCATGCTGACATACACAAAGAAACTCCCACAGATTCTCTGTTGATTATTAATCCTTTAAAATTTATCCAAAGTTATTGCAGCATCTTCTCTCCTTGTGAAAGCAAAACTTCTAAACATGCTATTAATTAAATAGAAGTTGGTGAAAATTTCATAAACATGAGGTATAGATATTCCTACTTCATTTTTCCTCCCTATTTATTGCAATAAATAAAATGGGAATATCTGTGCCATGTTTTCTAAATACTGATGAATTATCATATTTTGTTCTATTTTATTTTTAAGAATGTTGAAAGAATGCAGCTTTCCTCAGAAAAGTTAAGTAATATGAAGAGTATGAAGAGCAGAATCTGTCCTCCTTGAAACAGAGGAAATAAACAGAATAATATTTACAATTTTCAGAATCAGGATAAATTCAGATGGAAATGAATTAACTGAGAAACTTGCTAAAATGATATTGTTCTTTCTTGGGTTTTGTTCTGTTTGTATAGGTTTTAGATGATGAACCTTCCATAACCAGCAGATTTGAAAATTGTGCGGATATTTTCCCATGTAGTTCTTTAATGGAATAATGCTTCATGAGATTCACACAAACACATATTAAAAAAAAAAATTCCTAAAAAAAGATTTCCCTTTTTTTTTTTTTTATCTATTGATATTTCACACTCCAAAAAGTAATGATTTTTTAAACTATATTTAAAATTTATTCCACGAATGTGAGTTACTCCTCTGATAACAAGGAGATTTAATTTTGACCATTACTTCTAAAAAAGGAATGTCTGCTTTTCCATAAAATGAAGTCTTATTTTCTTGCTAGCTACTTAGTACATGTAATGTACATCTTCCTGTAAACTGAGGGAAAAAATCACCATTTACACTTGTACAATCACTCAACATGGTTAATGCCTAACTTGGGATTGAATTAAAATATCTTCAGACATTCTCATTAATTATAAAACCCATTAATCAGAAAGTCAGGAATACAGCTAGTAATTTTTGTTGAAACTTGCAATTCTGAAAGTCATTGTTTGGGTTGTACTGTTTTGTTGCATCCTTTTTTTATTGGAGAGTTTAAAAATTATCAAAGACTTCAAGAGCACCATGAACATTCTGCTAATATTATTTAAGCTAATTATTGTTATTAGTTGACAAGGTTACTTATCTTCTGCACTAATACTCTTTGTAGAAAATAGCTGGGCACACAACTGAAGATAGCAAAATATTCTTTTTTTTTCACCATGTTTTCTGTTCTGCGTCTTTAACTCATCATTAATTCCTTTCTTCTTTTTAACAGTTTTCACCTTACTGTAACACAATTCTTCCTCCTCTTAGCCTATTTAATTCTTCTTTCCTAGGATGGCACTGAGACTCCCTACCCACTTTATTCCTACTCTTCATTCAAAACCTATTCCTCAGTTTGTACCTAAAATTGATGAATTACGTAGTTACCCACCCATCAGTTCTGTGCCACAACTGCAATTCATCTGCAATATGTTTACTGTATCTTTAGGCAAGACACACCTTTGGGCGTCAATATCACCTCTTCACCTGTGTGAGGAGCCCCTGTTGCTTCTCAGCCATACCTCTCTATGAAGATTATTTTGATATTAGACTTCACTGAAGCCTCCTGTGAAAAAATATCTGTTTTGTATTACATTGTTAAGCCAGAGTCCTGTGGGTCATTCAGAAGGTAATTTTGTTTATTTCAATAATGCCTTAGCTTTTGTATTCCAAATTCAGAACTATTTATGTGGTATGTAACTATAATGTCAAAATGCAGTAACTGAAATGTAGGAATTGTAGAAATTCAGGGCAAAAGTCCCATGTCTGGCAGAAAGCAGAAATGAATATTAAGTACTCTCAGTTGTTCCAAAAGAATATAAAACCTCTAGAAGACAGTGTTGGTAATGTGACATTTGTACAGTTCATTGCAGGGTAAAAATGTATTCTCCAGAGCAAAGGAAAAAAAGAGGAAAAAAAGAATGGATAAAGAAAATTACAATCAGAATTGTGATCAGGCCTAGCTGATGAAGTGGCACAATACATTTTATCAAAAGAAGTTTTGCTGTCAAGAAAGGAGCAGAGTTTGTGGAAGGCAGAAGCCATATGAGACAATGTAAAAGATCTGTGAAAATCTGTGTAGCAAAGCAGGAGGCATAAGGCTTGGGAATTAACCTAAGGAAGAAACATGAGGCCTTTGCAAATAGCAAACTTATCAACAGATGATGCATGTTTGAACAGGTAACAGTGCCTAGATTTCTGTGTTTCTTTTAAATAATTCCACAGATTGTGTAAAGGTGAAATACTATGTTCATGAATAAATTTTCTAATTAAAGAATGAAAGTAACAAGGAAAAGCTAAAAAAGTAATTAAAAAAATAAAAACCCTCTGAATGAAACTTGAAAATATGAATAAAAATGACCTTTTCTAACTGATTTTTCATTTCTTCTATAATCCTTTCTGATATGTATTAATTTTCTTAATTAGATGCAGTTATGTGATAACCAATGCTTGACACTGAGAATTTACCTTTAAAGCTAGAAAACTCTGGTTTTCAGCAGGCAAAATAGGAACAAAACTGTTTCTGTCGTGACTATTTCAGTCAGTTTTATGCTTATTTAGGTTGGTGACTTTCATATGCCACTGCAATTTCGGTTAGAGATTCGTGGAGGAAAATCAAGGATCTTGTTTCCCATCCCTCAATGTATATGTTAGTATTTGTGAGATAAGTTGGGGTGTTACTGTCAGAAAGTAAAATTTTAAGAAAACCCAAGGGTAGAAGAGTAAATATGAGTAGCACTACAAATCAAATAACTTTTGTTTGGAATAGGCAAAAACTTTAATGTAGAATAAAATGTAATTTTCAAACATGTTTTTTATATTCATTAATTGGCAGAAAAAAAAAATAAAAATAATCAAAATCAAGTAAAAAAATTTCTGAAATTTCTTAATGCCCCTTTAATTTTAGAGACTGTTCTTTGTTTGTTTGCTTGCTTGCTTTTGATTACACAGATATTCCTTTCTGTGCATTTCTGTCTATTTAGCACATAATGATATGTGTGGACTTTCTGTGATGACCTGTATGAGCTGGAGGTGCTGAGACCAAATTGTAAAAAGCAGTTAACTACACAAACCATCAGCGTTCCCTGTACTGATTAGAACGATACCTCTTTCATGGAGATAGATACGTATATTTCCGTCTATGTGTGAAAATGATACATAAGACTTCTTTCGAAGTTCATCCCCACACAATAGCTCATGAAAATTGGTAACAAAGAAGTGCTTCCAATCCACTGAATTGCAAGGGTACTTTTCAGGGCACCTTTTAGTCTTGGGAACCAGCATGCCTACATTGTAGGCATTTCCTATTCTTATTTAGACTTCCTCAGGTTCAGAGCATTCTCTGGTTCTTACCAGTTGAGTGGATAACTTCTATCCATATAAACATATGCATGAGCCCTGAAAGATGTTCTAATTCACTGTAACATATTGTATAAAACTCTGTGTAAGCCCTCAAATTGAGTTCTTACTGAAATTTGTTTGTATGGATACCTCCCTCCTTCAAACTTTATTTGCAATTACCCTTTTTTCAGGATTCTGTCAGAGTTGCTGACTATTTAATTCATTACAAGCCAGCCGAAACTGGGAAGTCCATAGCATTGCCATAGTAACTGAACAGACAAAGACTTAATTCATTAGTTTATATAAGTGAGAACTCATATCCTGAAGACAGTAATGGTTATAAATTATGTATGTCTATAAAGTCCACTGCTAATGGATTATATATATTTAATTAATAGGTGGCAATTCCTTAATAGTGAAAAATGGGCTATGACTGCCCCAGACTCATTCAAAACCAGTTTTGTGTTGGACAGTAAGCCAATCAAGAAGCCAAGGGAAATAAAAAGGAACAAGAAACTACAGTAACAGTAATGCTTTCCATGGGTGCTTTTTGTGTTAAGAGAAGCTATGAATCATACTATTAACTTATTAACTGCTTATTTTGAAGAAGACTGAATCTCAGCTGCAAAACTCCATGAGGCTGTATAGATTTAGAGTAACATTTCACTTTGAATTTTGCAGACTGTTGAGAACAACTGACCTGAAGTTAACTATCATTATTCCCAGCCTACTGACATACTTTTCAGGGATATTGCTAGTATAACAAGAAAGAAGTGAAGGAGCAAAACTGAAGGAAAAATCTCTTGAAGATTTTTTTATGAATCACATCACTATGTCATAGGCAGTATGAATTACTTAGGGGCACTAAATTCTGTTGTACTAAATAAATAAAAAAAAAGAAAAGAGGGTTACATAGACACCACATGCACATTTAATTCAAAGAGCAGACTGGAACATATATTTCTCCCTAGACGGAATTCTCCATAGATGGAATTAATGGAATTCATGTTTTTAGATTTTATCTTGAGTTTGATATTTTATTTCATATCAGGTGATTTGGGTCCATTAATCAATACTTGCCCAGGTCTTGTGGAATATTTGCTGAAGGTAATATATTCAAATGTCCACTTCTTGAGAAAAGGTAAAACCTCAAGGCTGGAATGCACTGGATCATCTGTTCAGTGATAGTTCCCTAAGACCTGAAACTTTAGCTGTTAGTAAATATCAGGGGAACCTAAAATCATAGAATTACAGAATTACAGAATGGCTTGGATTGGAAGACCAGCTAGTTCCAACCCCCCTGCCGTGGGCAGAGTGGCCAACCACAAGATCATGAGTATAATCTAGTATGCTGAATCTAATAGAGAGAAGAAAAAAAAAAAAAAAAAAGAAACATGGAATGTGCAGCAGTCCCATGGCTAAACTCTGTGATCATCTTGCAAGGATGGAAACTTGATCATACTATTGGAACCCATTAACAGTCTTGCTTTCATTAGCCAGCCATGAAACAGTACTTAAAAATATGTTTCTGAGTTAATTTTGCAAGACAAAGTTATGTTTGAATGGAGTCACTCAGGCTCCACTTGAAAGTGAGAGAATAGTATAAAGATGTCTTAATTGAGAAAGAATTTGAGAGCAGAAGGATACCATCACAGACAAGCAATGAAGATATTGTCACAGGCAAGCTGGGATGAGTCAATGAGCAGAGCCTCTCTCCCCCATAATAAGGACATCTATTGGGTAAGAGTCACACATTCAGTTATGCTGAGTACTACCCTGGGAACCTTAGACACCTCTGTAGATGTATTCCATAATTTCATGCAGTTGTAGTTGGATGTATTATTCATGTTCCTAGTTAACCTCACATGCTTTGCAGACAGTTTATTTAACTCTGTCAATCCAAAATAACCTGTAATCTGTTGCTTTAATAAACTGCACTATTCACTAATCTAGCCATGAGGGTTCTCATTGGGCTCAGACAAATTCTTTACAAGTGGCCATTAGAGCCAATTTGAATGTAATTAGACAAATTGGTCAGTGAGCTATTTGTGAATCTGTAATCGTGACAGTTCATATACTGAATGCAACTGGGCTTATTGTGCTGAATGGGACATCACTCAGAATCTAAGTTCAACCACTCCCAGTCCCTCGGATATCTGAAGACAACTGGAACTTAAGGAATTTTGTTTTCTGCCAAATTTCTCTGCCCTTTTCACACAACACTTCTAACACTGTATCAGTGGGATGAGGGGAACAGGATGTGGAAAGCTATTTAGATAAATAAAAAGATTTTTAACAAAAAGGAAAGAAAACAGGAAACAGATATGCCACCACCATAAATTTCCATTGCTATCTCATACAATAATAGAAGTGTTTTCTATTTTGTGATTTGGGATTGGTGTTGTTTGGGGTTTTTTATTTTATTATTATTATTATTTAATTATTATAGTGATTATGATTATGACTATGATTATGATTTTCCTGCATGTATGTGATTTTAGGTAAGTTCTGCTTTTTCCAGGAAGATCTAATTGGCTATAAGTTAACATAGCAACTGCCTTAATAGTAATTTTCCTCTTATTTACTTTCTCTGTCCTTCTCAGTACAGTATAATAATTTTTTTACTTTTGAGATCTCTTCTGAAAAGTGTTTTTATTAAATGATATCCTGTAATAAAAGACTGCTGAAAGAAAACCAGTCTATAAGTTTCTTCTCTTTTCAAAAAGATGTTGAACATTGAATTAAGTGCGTTAAACTCTCAACAACAACAGCTGATTTTAATAAAAGTATCTGGCCTGCAGAAGCTTAGACTTGAAAGATTGCTCTGCAAATCAGTGCTTAAATCCCAGGAATGTATTTAACCGCTTGTACAAAGCAATATACCAACATAATGAATGGAAACACATTTTTCTATGCAGAGTATTTACTGAAGGAGAAATACTTTCATAAAAAAAAAAAAAAAAAAGAAATGACTGTAAGAAACACATTCTTCAAAGGAAAAGAAACAGCATGCCAACTGGAACAGGGAGCAGATTGATTTTAGATCTTCTGGACTTGGCTTTCAAGATATCTCGCCGTCCTCTCTACACAATCAGTTAAGCTTTCCAAATGCACACAAATATTTTAAAAAAATAGAGCAGTAATATTTTTTTAAATTAAAACTATCTTGGGAAAAATATTTTACCTTGAGAAAATGGGGAAAATTTGAACTGGTTCAAAGTTGAGTTATTGCAAGTTGATCAAATTTTCTGAAATGTCACAAAAAATATATTTTCCTCTGTTAAGGAAAATTATTAAAAAAAAAAACAAAACTTTATCTCATAGAAAAACAAATAGATAATATAAACAGGATAAGAGCGAATATTTAACTGCAGCTCATACCACTTTTTTTTTTTTTTTCAAAGATTGATGTCAAACTGGATGCTGAGATATTTACAGCAAAGATCAAGTAGACATCAAGATGATTTTGTACAAAAGCAATTTTTAAGAAAATATGATATAGTACCAATATTTTAGCAATTTAATCTATTTGGATTTACTGTGTCACTGTTGTGGAAACACCAATCAATTCAGTGTACCAGCCACATAATTCACCTGCAATAAGCATCCTTCACCTCGAATAGGACTTCCTTCACCAACTATCACTACAATATGGTTCTATATTTAAAAAAGTAAAAAAAAATCTTTTTGTACTAAATGGTAATTGAATTGGAAACAGTCTCCTTATAATTCCACTACCTTGCCCATCCACAATTCTCTTAAATCTACCATTTAAAATATTTTTGATAACACCACTGTTTCTGACTACTTTTTTCTGCTCTTAT
Organism: Centrocercus urophasianus; assembly: GCF_019232065.1. Lineage (NCBI taxonomy): Eukaryota > Metazoa > Chordata > Aves > Galliformes > Phasianidae > Centrocercus > Centrocercus urophasianus. Next base: position 52,026,344 of record NW_024884253.1, read on the forward strand.
ATCATCCGTTTTGCTGTCAGCCCTTCTTGTTTTTTGCACCTATGAACTAACAATTTGCTTGCTATGAATAGAACACATGTAAAATAAATAAATAGCTAATGGATAAATAAATAATATAAAAACCCAGGGTAGTTTGTGCTTGTACCAGAACAACTGAGGTAGAATGTTTGAAGTAGAAAATGCATGTAAGGCAAGAAGGAGACTGAGATGCTAATGGCATGTTTAAGGCTTCAGCTCCTTGGGCAGGTAATCGTTTCATTTACAACCAAGCTTAATCTCTTCATATTGGAGGGCTTCTTCCTGTGTAGCATTCAGTTTGTTGGGAACTCTAATACAATATAAGAACTCCTTCCAACTTCACTACATGGAAATCCAAATGTTTGCACTTCATATCATTCAGAGAACATGTTCCAAAACAATGTTTGCTTCCTGACCATAAAGCAAAGAGATTAAAAGAACTGAAAGAAAATACGTATTTCCAGATAATGTCTTCTGATTTTGGTACAATTTTGTAGCTGATACTTAAATGTTGCAAATATTGGCTCAATGTACGAACAAGCGCAAACTAAACAAAGTATCAGAAATTTCTAACTAAGATTCTTCTTGGCTTTTTCACACTTTATAGAAAGAATTCTTTGAATGGGTTGAGTTTAATATAGTAAATTAACTTGTATAAGTTATTATCAGCAAATGGCAAATTAACCTCAAAACTGGTATTCCAGTAAAAAGATTTCCATGTTATGTTTGTAACTTCTAGGTCCTACTAGTAAACTGCTGTTGAGGTATGTTCTCTAGAGAGTTTTAAGAGACTGTCTGCAGTGGTGGATCCCTGAATGACATTTTTATTTCAACTGATTAAGTAGAAAATAGAAATTATGGAGGTTTTTTTTTTTTTTTTTGTGGGGCCCGCGCCCCCCCCTGTTGTTTTTTATGTACATAAAAACTGTGTAGTGTAATTTTTAGTTTTATAAAACTCGAAGAAGCTTTTTTATTTTTTCTATTGGGAGAGGGATGGGAGGATATATAACTTTAAATTTGAGATTCTGGACTGATTTGTAACTAATCATGAAATAATTTTGAACCATTTGTTTTAATCTAACAGTTAACTTCATGAAGCAGAGCAAAGCAACTTTTGAAAAATAAACCTTCTGCAATTTGCCAGCAATGGAGAAGCAGCCTTCATGCCTGATCTTGGTGGTGTGACTGGCAGTAGGGATGGTCTGGATTAGCATCCCCCACTTATCTCCTCTGTCCAGCTGCAGGAGGCAGCAAGCCGTCAGAGGCTGCTGAGACTGTCACCTATGGTTCTCCTGTGCATCAAAAAATCAATGTGTCTGACGGGCAAATACTTTATATTGTCTTTTACAGAAATGAACTTGCCACCACTTGACAGCATTTCAACCTTTTGCACCTATTAAGGAAGGAAACATTAATTCTGTTCTCTTCTCTCTAGGTTTTTCTATATACTACCTCTGACCGTGTCCTAAATGAATCAAGAAATCAATTTGCAGCCCCTCTGCCTCAGTTAAATCAAGCTTATTCACAGTTTCTGCTGAGTAAAAAAAATATTCAGCTCTTCTCTACAGGTATCTGCTGTAACTTTGACAAGGTCTATCAAAGCCTTGACGAGTGTTATGATGTCCAAAATGTACCATTTCCCCTATATTTTTTTAGCCTTACTTGTAACACTTTTATTATTGCATTGCTTTTGTTAATAATATCTACGTGAAACAATTCTTCTCCCAGAATCAGTGCCTATTAAATATAACTGTTAAATGAGGTGGAAAAATTAATGCTATTACTAAAAGAAGAAAATATAATATGAAATAAAGTCCCAGAATGCTTCCCACATGCAAGAAAATGCATATATTTGAGGGCTTGATTTGATTTCTCTTGATGTTCTTGATTTGATTTTCTCTTTTCTGCTGAGACAATTGTTTCAGTTGTAGGAAATTATTTATTATTTAATACTGTAAAGACTCTGTGTAATAAGAATTGATTATTATTTTTGTGTTGTTTTCTTAATACTGAGTTGCTGAGAGCACAGTTATTCGTTTGAATTGTTGATGATAGAAGAATGCCTGGTAGTGACTTTTCATTATTTAAAGAGGAGCTACAGGAAAGAAGGGGACAGACTCATTAGCAGAGTCTGTAGTGATAAAACCAGAAGAAATGGTTTCAAGCTTAAAGATGATAGATTTGGGATATAAGCTTCTTGGATATAAGGGAAAACTCTTTTACAGTGAGGATGGTGAGGCACTGGAACAGGTTGTGCAGAGATGTGGGAGATACTCTGTCCCTGGAGTCGCTCAAGGTCGAGGTGAACTAGGCCCTGGGCAACCTGATGTAGCTATGGATGTCCCTGTTCATTGCAGGGAAATTGTACTAGATGACCTCCAAATGCTCCTTCCAACTCTAAGGATTCTCTGATTCTCTGATTCTACAAGAACTAACAAGCTCTGCTCATGAAGAAAAGGCCTCAGAATCTGACCTTGGACTAGGATGTGAAGAGGCTCATATTTCCATTGCGGATAGCTTGCAGTATCACCGCATGTTAACCTCTCCTATTGATGCACATTCTTTGATTTTTACTACCTATCTATATGTGTCAGCAGTGCTAGGACGTGAACCCCAGTTGGACCCACCGTGCTGGAAAGAGCCGCCCTGTTACTACAACAGTGGTTCATCCTGTGTGCAGTCAAACAGACAAATATGGCCACAGGCATATGTGCAGTGAGAAATTACTTGCATACGAGTGGGAAGATCCAAGGGGGAATAAATACACCCCAGAGACCTCAGTGATGGCTCCATCTTGGACTGCAAGACATAATAGCAGCAGCCGTGCTTATCTGCCTGATCTAAATTTCAATGGTGCGGTCTCTTGCAGCATTGGGACAGAGGAGTCACGTTTCTTGTAAAATTACATGTATTAGTTGAATGATTAAAATTTTTGAGCATCTGAGCCCATTCAATTTCCACAGTGAAGATCAAATTGATCTTAAGTCATGGCAGTCTTTGAGACTGGGTTCTCTTTTCCTGTAATCGTAAGAGGGTAGAAATCTCTTCTTGAGACTAAAAAATTGCTGATTTAAAGAGCTGAGTAGAACAACATTACACGTAAGGCACCAGAAAATAGTCTAATTTTATAACATTTGCACAATCCTAAAAATACTCATATGAAAAGCTTAGCAATCAACACAGTTTATCTCCATATGACATTTCCAAATTCTATTTATGTATTTCATGGGTCAATCTTTTACAAAAATAGCTTTGTACACCATCTATCTAATGATCTGGCATTTGAAAAAATTCAATTTATACATTAAATTTGATGTGAGAGGAAAACCAATACACTTACCACTTCTTTGTGATGTAAGTCTGGATGTCATCCTAATTTGTCAGGAAACATCTTTCTATATTCCAGGGGTACAGCAAGGGATATAAAGTAACATAAATCATTCTGGCTCATCTATCATTGGGATTTACTGCTAAAGGTAAATTTTGACCCAGCCACTATATATTCCAGAGATTCATAAACAAGTGTACTAGCAACATCCTAATCTTCCCTGACAGTTATCTGCATCTCATGGAAGATGAAAGAGTGAGAGATCAGTCATTGGAGGACGAATGGGGCAGTAACTTAAACTAGCACTATTGTCCAGTTTACTGACAAAGGGGCTGCAAATGCTTGGACTAGAGTCTGTGCAATAGCAGGACAGCTAACAGATTCAGCAACTTTAGTTTAAGGGAAGTGCTAAAACTATCACATTTCTATAAAAGCAAACAAAAACACACACACACAAAAAAAACCAAGAAATGGTAAAAGATAACTTTAAAGAAACAGGTACATGATTCCTGTATCAAACAAACAAGCAAAAAACAAAACACCAAAAACAACTTCAATCAATCAATGATCAATCAATCAATCAAAAAAGCCAAACAGAAATCCCAAAACCTTGGCTGAATTCCATTAAATTCAATTGCAATTCTCTCATTTTCCTTTTTACGTACTCTCCTCACATTATTTATTTGTTGTATAATTATAGACGTTCTCTTGTAATTCTTTGTGTCAGAAAACATAGTTTCACTACCAGAGCTGAGTAAAAGTAATTTTTACAGTGATGATGGACTCTAGGAGAATATGGTAGTTTTCTTTATTCTTTGTGTAGGATGAAAGAGAGTCCGAATTTGCACCATTTGGAGAAAAAAAATACCATTTAATAGCATCTTAATGTCATGGATAACAGTCAAAAGACGTATGATTGCTCCTGAGCTGCGTTCGTAATCTCAAAAATGCACGTGAGCAAGGATGATAGAGGGCTTCTGTTCCTGACTGCACATTCATGGCAATCATCACAGAAATACATAATGCAAATCACAATTTTCTGTATACGTACATATATTTACACATCTGTTTTCAATAAAAATTCCAAAAATAGGCAAAGAATTATAGATTATATAAACCTTCAGTGCTGCTGCATTACAATTTCTCTATTCCGTTTATGGACATTTTTGGCAGTTTTCTTGAATTTTTTAGAGAGATTTCAGATGGCACAAATTAACAATTTCACAGGGTTTTTGTTTGTTTGTTTTCTTTTTTTTTTTTTTTCTTTTTTTTTTTTTTTTTTTTTAACTGACAGGCTTAAATACTGTGTGTAATTGACTCCTAAAAAGTCTATCTTGTTCATTTTGACCAAACCTGTATGAGAATGAGAGCAGGATGTTTTTAATATTTATACATAGAAGTCTTTAATATATTTTAACACAGTTGCAAAACACTTTACATATAAAATTGTTAACCAGAATTAAACTTCAAGAGCTTAAAATTGTTATTTTCATTACCTATATCACCTATTCCTGTCTTAAAGATCTGTAGAACACTGAAAAAATGTGTGTTCTGCAGGGAGATTTTATCCTTATTTTACTGAATCAGAATAAATACTTCAAATCAGTGATCAGTCATAATGAATCAAGTTATTTTTTTGCTAATTACATTTTACAATTTACTCTAGTAGGATTTATTTTGGTCTTCACTGTGTCACAATTCCTTGTAAAAGTAAACCAGGAAAACATCAAGTGACAATTCACATTTCCTCTAATGTTTTATCAGTAATTTTGCCACTCAGAAATTGGAAACTGAAAATAGTAGGAATGCAAATTAAGTTTGTTCTTTACAAATTTAATATTGTAGCAGAATAAGATATTATTGGCAAACTTAATTCAAGTATTACTGTGCTTTTATTTGTAGCATTATGTTTGCAGACACAGTCTTTTACTGTGGTGCTAGATGTTTTGTTTTTTTTTTCCCAATTGAAGACCCATTGTGCTGTTGCTTATTTGAATGTCTCTTGTTTCATTGACTTAAAAAGTGTTTGACGTAATAGCTAGAACAGTGGTCTGAGAACTGGAAATTCTAATTTAATAACACTCTCCATCTACAAAGTCTTCACAAAGTTTATGTCCCTGCTAGTAAGGCTGGGGAGTAATGTCCTTTTGCAAACACTTAACAGTTGCTGCTTGTTAGCACCAGCAATTGTAATTCTTTTTATACTGAGGCAAAAACACTGTGGAGAAGAGGTTTGTATGCCTTTATATCCAAGCATAATTATGTTCCCAGCTCTGTCCCATGTGGTCTTACTGACACTGCTCCATCCTCATTAACTTCTTCTGTAATGGATATCCACCTTGTCTGCTTAGCAGGGCTCAGAATGAAAGTTTCCACAATACTTGTGCTCCTTTTGGCCAGTATAATTGACCACACAGCACATGCTTGCTTGTTTGTCTTCAGAAACAAGTATTTTCCTTGGGTATGTATGTTGAAAGGATGGATAAGGAATATATTCTGTTATCTTTTCTGCTTAGCATTGTGGCTCAGAAGCACTTATGAACATAGTTGATACAGAGAGAAGATTAAGAGACAATGGTAGAATAAATTTTTACTGCCAGTGGTAGAAATCAGGACTTTCTGTGACTTGTAATATAAATACAACCAAAATAATGCTTTTCACCTACAATGGAACTAAAACTCTGAATTATGCATTGTATTGCTAGATTTGTTGGTAAAACTGCAAGTTTGTAACTAAACAGATTCTAAGTAGACAAATTAGGATTAGTGCTGAACCAGAATTTCCCATGTGTAATTAAAATCAATATGATGCAAAGACCACAGTGTGAAAAAAAATTATGTCAAAGAGTTATAAAGTATCAAAGCAAAAAAAAGGGGGGAGGGAAGGGGAGTGGGGAGCCAACGATGAAAAGCAACAGGGAGCCTAAAAGATGAGAACATGAAAAATCTGCCCTATAGCATGCTACATACTGCCTTATTAATTCAATATAAAAATGTGCAGGTATTGCCTGATATTTAGTTTAGGCTAGCAATTACAAATTATTCTGAAACAAGGAGGCAATGTCTTGAATTCATTTTTAAATATTCAACATTATACACATTCCAAATGTAAGATATACATTAAAACATCATAAATTATCTGAAATAAGGTATAAATCATGACATTTGTGCTCTAAAAATGTGTGGATTTCCATGGTAGGGCTGTAATTTTTATTCTTTGATTTTAAGCTTCTTTTCACAGAATGCTTTGTGGGCAAGCTGCTTTTTCTTCCTCCCTCCTCTTTCCTTAAAATTGAATCCAACAGTGGGTTTTCATTGTCTTCTAGTTCTTACGTCAACGTGTTTTTCAGACTGTAGAGAAGCATAAATTCCAAACTCCAGACACAGGCCTGTCTGTATTCATTTTATGTAATTGCTTGGTTCAACACTTCTAACAGGAAAAAACTGAACATTGAAACGTATCTTTATAACTCTCAAAACTAAATCCACAGACCAATTTATGTACCTTAGTGCAAATTTATCCTCCTAAAAATCAGAAGTAGTTTGTCTGAAATGATTTTACAACTGCAAATGACTTCAAATTACAATTTATTAAAAAGTAATGACATAATTCAAATGCCATTTAATTCTATCAATTTCATGGCAAAACAATCTGTGAAAAATGAGTGAATTGACAGATATTTAGCATTTTAATAACAGTGCATAGCTATTAAATATTTCTGGGTTATATTTTAATGCATACATCTCAAATAGAGGCTAATCAAAGAGTTTAAACATGACAAAGAAATTATAAGTATACATTCTAACAGCATACTATATAAATATTTTGATAGTATATATATTGCACTACTCTATGAAAATTTTGTTTATTGAAAAATTGCCATTTTTCATTTCAGATCCAATAAAAGTAAAAGAATCTTTATTGATTTTTTTTTTTTTATTTATTTTTTTTTTTTGTCTGAAACATTTTGCAGTTACTAGAGGTAGAATTATAAAGAGTAACAAAACTTAATGTAAAGCTAAGGCTAAGCTGCATTTTAAGAAAATAGATTCTTATTGCTACAGTAAAATGGAGAACAGCAAAACAAGAATTATTTCGAAGTATTCCTGTAAGATAACAAGTTTTCACTCTAAGCACTGTAAGCACATTTTAATGGCAATTACTGGCATGAGCATAGATGAAGTCTTCACAAACAATCTGTCAGAGGAGGGGCTCTTGCAGAAACAGCTTGATAACCAGCATGAACATTTTAATGTGCAAGTTGTGCAGGCATAGCAATGTTTTCACTTGGTAAATCCAACATAGTTAAATTTCAGCAGCAAGAGGAGCTACACAACAAACTCAGAGGAAACAGAAAAAGTTGTTTTCTCCTTTTAGAAGTTTTGGGTGGCTCCTGGCTTTGTCTTTGTCTGTCATGGATTTTGCATTGGAGACATCCAGATAAATATTTTCAGTTTAATTTGTGAAGATAACAATGACAAAAAATATAAAAATCTTACCTGTGTAATCTCAGGGCCTTCAATGTTTGGAGAAGTGAGTATCAAAGTCAAATGGAACAACAGATGAGGAGAAGTAAGAAGTTCTTTTTAATTTCACAGATCCTTGAAAATCTTTAGGAGTTACAGCTTCCTGCCAGTATAAGTCACTCCTGCTTTTATTTTTGAAAACTCACAGTACGACACTGCATACTGCACGCTATTTTGGGTGCCCTGAGTAAAACTATGAACACAGGCACTTTTGTGCAAAACATCATAAGGCCTCTCTGATGTTCATTCAGAGTTCAGAATTAAAATGCAGAAGGCTCTAGCAAGCAAAATACGAGCTGATTTTCTTTTTCCTAGTGGAAAAATAAAGTACTCCCTGGCAAGTAACCAAGGTGGTGGGAAGGTAATTCATTTTGTGTGAGAGTACTTTGCAAGTGAAAAGGATATGCCCTCTGTTTAGAGATTAGTCAGGGAAACAAGTAATCAATTTAGAGTAGTCACAAAAGTTAGTGAAAGAAGAATTTCTGAAATCCTTTATTTCTTTTTTTTTTTTTTCTTTTTTTTTTTTTTTTTTTTTTTTTTGCACTCTAGACTTTTGATTTTCCCCAAAATAATTTAGTTTCAAGAACCATAAAATCTCAACAATGAGAAGGAAACAAAACCAGCAATGCCCAACATATAGTTGAATGTATTTATGTATTTTCTTATGTATTTTGACAGCTTTTCTTGCAATTGTCTATAAAAGATGTTTTTCTATTAGCTAGAATTGTTTCTTTTTCTTTTTCTTTTTTTTTTTTTTAACCACCTGAAAAAATAAGGAGATGGTATAAGCATCATTAAAAATAATTTTAAAACATTGTTCAATAGGAATGTATTTCTTTCACTGAAATGAAATTTTATGTTAATTAGATTTAGGAAATTTTGAACAACAGTTTATATACTTCTTTTACTCTCTTTGCACACTCAAAAAGACATTAAGGATACTTTGGGACTACACAAGAGATGTGGATTACAGTAACAGTTCTGTAATGATTATAGTAGATAGGTTTATAGGTGAGAGAATATTAGCACTACACAAGTATTACTCTAGGCCAAGAGGCTTTTTGAGAAGTCTAGAAAGTTAAAACAACAACCGTGGTGTTTTTCCGGACTTAAATATATCCTGCTAATCATAAAACTAATCTAAGTAAATAAAAGCAAGCAAGCACAAACAATATTCTGTTCTGGAGTTTTCCTGAAGTTTCCGTTGGTGACTTCAGGAATGCCTTCTCTTTCTTACTTCTTCTTCACTCAGACAAAGAAGTTTTAGCATCTATTCCTTTGTGGAAATTGAGAAGCTTTTATACGATTGTTTATCACATTTTTTACATATTTATTTCTAAAAAGGAAAAAAAGCAAGTTCAGCTCTGCATATCTTGCTCAGACATTCAGAAATCATGGCCAGAACACAGAAGACAGTATATAAGAAAACGTGATTCTTCAGTATATGTAATACATTAGTCTCACTGACTTACTAGTGCTGCAGCATAGGTGACATTTCATTCTCCAGAGCAGGATTAAGTAGAAGTAGGTGAAGGAAAAGGATAAAAGAATTGCTGACAGTAGTTAAACAAGGTGTGTTCATTTGCTGAGCATGCTGTCTTTTCACAGGATATAATGTAAGATATGCCATCTGAAGGGAATAGAACAGAGCAGTAGGAAAGAAGGCAAAATGGGAGTGTTTGCTGAAAAGATTATGAGGCAAATGGACAGCAGAGAGAAGGAGACTTTTAGCAGGATATAGTTATTGTGCAACATAAGGACAAAAGAAATGAGCTATGTAGTATGCACCTTAAAAAAGGCATACAAGAAGGCAAATTCCAAAAATTATGAAAGAAACATTTTTCAACCAAAAGAAAAACACATGCATGCACACGAAGCAGCATTCTCATATGACAAACAGTCTTCACTTCTCTTTGCTTACACATCTGTTAGCAATAGGCTTCTTTATATTAACATTGAAGGGATATAATTTTGACTGCCACATGCTGATGAAAACATTTACCCTGTCAGAGATTTCTTTGTTGGTTTTTTTTTTTTTCTGGTCTCATAGACCATGTTGTTTCCTGCAGAGAAGAATCAGCAATATGGCAGCTTTAAGCTACTAGCATCACTTTGGCTGTTGACACAGCTTCCATTTAAGGTATATTTAAAAGCTTAACATCATCTCACTCTACTGCGAACATCTGTTACTCACTGCCAGTGGAATTAGGAATGGAATCAGAACAAATGGACAGACCAGTTGGGAGGGAACATATGATGAACTTCGCGATTGCCTCAGCAAAATCTTTCTGGAGGTTTGGAAAAAATTGAGTGTACACTAATTTATCCAAATAAATGAATAAGTTAACATAGAGCTATTGGAAAGAAACTTCTCCCACAGATCTACAGAGGGGATGGCAACCACTTCATAAACATCAGCTAAACATCATAAAGGCTGCGGGTCAGAATTCAGTCATAAATTATTAGAAGATGTGGTGAAGAACGACAAGATGTGTATTTTTCCCATGTGGTTAACTGTGTAGCCCTCATACATTTTTCCACATATATGGAGAGCCCACTACAAGAGTTAAAAAAACTGTTCTATGTGTGTAGGTAGATATGTAGGTAAGTGTTCTTACACTCATTCACATGTAGAAAAAAATAAACAGCATGAAGGGAGAGAAACATTAGAAATGTTAACCACAGGTTCATGAAGGAATAATAGGGAGAAAAAACCTATAGCTATGACTGATCAAACTATTGTTCTGATCTATTATAATTTCTTGGAGAATTGATATAGACATTGGTTTGAGTATTGGTCAATTCAACCTCATTTTGAAAAGACATCTGTATATACATTTCAGTGGCCGAAAAATAACCCTGCTGGGTTTGTTCTACAAAATGAAATTAAATATTCCATTTTCAGAAATGTCAAAGGGTTGTTGTTTTAATGTTTGTGTGTGGTTTTTTTTTTAATTAATCCCTGTGACATTTTCATTCAAAAACGTATGACATTAAATTTAACAAAAAAAAAAAAAAAGAAGAGTTTCTTGTCTGAAGAATCTGAAAATGTCAGTGCTTTATGCTAGTTTTACCAGCTAAGAATAAATCATAGGTTTGAAATTGATGGCTTGAAAGACAATTGTGTAAAGAGAAAAGCCTTTGAGATGAGCCACTGGGTGAGGAAAAGATCCAACTGTCATCCCTGCTGCCAAGCAGAGCTGCATGGGAAGAAGAAAGCAAAAGGACAAAATATTTTCTTTTTGTCCATGGGAACTATGAAGCTTGCATAAGACAAAGTGCCCTTACTCTAATACCTGTGGACCACCCTTAAAGTCTAAATTTCTGTGGCTTTCTAGGTATGGGAGGGGGGAATATAATAAGACCATTTTTCTTGGAGAGCTCTTTTTTCTAGAATGAAAGCTAGAGTTTTCAATTATGGTCTGAGAAAAGGTCTTTCTCCCAACAAAAAAAGAAACTAAAATTACCATGCTTTCTTTGATGTGCCTTTTTTTTTAGTGGGAAGGAGATGAAAATTCCTCTTTCTTTCTTTTTGTTGCTTTAATTCAGGGAGAGGGCATTTGGAAAAATTTTTCTTTTTACTTTGCAACTTGTGTTTTGCATTCAGATTCAATGGTAGATATAAGAGAAGTCAATACAAATTTCATAGTTCCATTCCTGGGACAACAATTCGATCTGAACTGTCTTAAAATTAATCCTAGCTTGTTTTTTTTGTTGTTGATGATGACAATTGCTTTCACCTTATTCAAGCCTATTACAAACTAAAATAATTTCTTATTTTTGTGGGGGTTTTTTTTGTTTTTTTTTTTGGTTGGTTGGTTGGTTGTTTTTTTTTGTTTGTTTTGTTTTGTTTTGTTGTTCTTTTTTGTTTTTTTAGTTGTGTTATTTTTGAACGTATGAGTATATAAATAAAAGCAGAATTTAGAGCATTTAACCTGCCCATCTTCACAAAAGTACAGCAAGAGGGCCAAATGAATTACTTCAGATGAAATAATCACTCTGTCTTCTATAAAGACAGGCTTACAACATTATTTATTTTGCTGCAATTCTCTCAGTAATATCCATGCTGACTGTCTCTTCTTTATGTCTGCGTATAAATGTAAATATTAACAGCGTGTTCTGTCGAAAAGCTAGCTTGAAGCTGCAGTAAAGTCAGTGGAACTCTTAAGGCAATCAGCAGATCAGTTTATGTGGGCTGAACTTCAGAATTCTAAATTGTGTTCATAAACAATAATAAAATTTACATTTTTTGTTTGTTTTGCTCTGTTTTAGGGAAAAAAATGCTACTGTAACTGTTAACATGGCACTATCACAGATTCATAGCTGGTGTAAGATAAGTTCACTCTTCCTTTAAAAGGCAAAGACAGGTCAGTTAATACAGAATAACTGCTGGTTGTAAAATGCTCCCGTTTGATCTGTGAACGGGATGGGCAGAAGTAAAGCTTCATTGGTGTGGTCTACACCGATCAGAATAGCTGAAGAATCTGACAATTTGGCACCAAGAATGTAAGATGTTCTTGTAGAATTAGTTCTTGTTAATGTGTGTTGTTGGGCTTTTTGCAACTAAGTAAGAAGAAAGAATATGTGTGTGCAGTTGGTAGTGATATATCTAAAGGACAATAAAAATACAGCGCAAATATAAAGATTAAGCTGTTACTTTTTGTAACAGGTTGTGGGAGAAGGTTATTTTTTACAAAGAAATAGAGAATAATAAGAAAGTTGCATAAAGATATAGAAGTGATTTTGTGAGTGAAAATTTCTGAGTATCTTGGAAACATTCTGCTAGTCCCTGGCAAATAGGAAAGGACAGGAAAAAAAAAAAAAAAAAAAAAAAAAAAAAAAGAGAGAGAGAGAAAGAAACAGACAGACCTCCATCCAGATTACAGAGAAATTAGTCAAAATTAAATATGTTGTAGATGCAGTAAGTAGGCTGGGGATAGAGGGTAGGGAGAGACTTTGCATTCTAAATTAAGAACAGTTTATTTGTCTTCCCAAGAATAAACCAGATGGAGAAAAGTGACTTACACAGCTTGGTCACTAGCCAGGCAGAGGACCATCTTTTCTGGCAGTCAGGGGAAGGAGAAAGCAATGCTTGACTAGGACAGAGTCCCAGTCAAATGAAGACATGGGAGCCCAGGAGCAAGGTCAGCCATGCCATGGGTGCTGGCCAGTTCCCTTGCAGCCAAATGGAGAACAGTTCATAAAGCAGTTTAGCAGCTGCCTTCAGGAGCCATCCCACCTCCCATGCAACCAGCAGGGTTGTGAGGTTTCACACAGGGAAGGAGGATGATAGGAAAAGGAATTATCCTTGCCATTCAATTACTCTGATATTTGGAAAGGTCTTAGGGGATTCAGGAAGCTAGATCCAGTAAGGATACAAAACAGACACTTGAATTCCATTTGGTACAGAATGCAGAAGCTTTTCTCTTTTTGACCTTAGCTTAATACCTTGTCTCCCAAAATGGAAAAGAAATATCATGCTATTATTCCAGTTGCCCAATGATTTTATGATCACTGATAATATTTATCATAGGCCCAGACTCAAATCTTCATGTTCCTTAGAGTACTTAAAAGTCACATTCATAATATTATTGCTATTAAACTAATTAAAATGTTTAATTTTTTTTTCACATCAATAACAAAATATTCAATATTTACTTAAGAGTCTGACATAGCTTTCATTAGTACCATACTATAACTTAATGGTGCTACTCTTGTTTTAATACCAGTAGAGCAGACATAAATAAAATACTTACAATGCAACTTTATAATAGTAATTTGGTGTTAGCCAAAACTTTTGTCTGTGTTCTATTTTCATCTACAGGAACATGATCAGAATCAAACAGTAACATGGACAGAATCAAACAATACTACAAAGCTCTGGGAGTGCAAGTGAACAGCACTGGAGCCCAAGTTATCTTCCCTTCAGTTTCGTTGGTTGGAGGAAAGAAGAAAGCCAGAAATAGACATATGATGCATAACTTCTGATTATGTGAGTGGTGCTGGAGAGAAGGCCTTAGTTTTTATGACAATGGGACCTTCTGTGAAGATTATAACCTGCTAGGGAGGGATGAGATCCACCTGTCTAGAAGAGGTGGTTCAGTCTTTGGCAGCAGACTGACTAACCTAGTAAGGTGGGCTTTAAACTGAAGGACTTTGGGGGTGAGTTCCAAAGTGGCAGTGCTCATGCTGTTGCAACTGATGTGGAAATAAGTCAGGCCAATCAGATGAGAGACAAACGTTAGCTGCCTCCTGTGATATGAGGCTGAAGGCCAGATGTCTCAAGAGAATAGCTATGGGGAATCCTTTTGCATTCCTGGAGGAAAACTGGCATCCTCTGCTCCCTTTTATTCTCAGAAGTTTCTGTATACCAGTGCACACAGTCAGGAATAATCAAGGAGGACTAGAGAACTGTATGCATTTCACAGGGCCATGATCTCATTGAGACCATAGAGACATGATGGGACAACTCACATGACTGTAATGCTGTCACAGACAGCTATGTCCTTTTTAGGAAAGACGGGCTGGTGAGGCAAGGTGATGCTCTAAGCAACTGGAATATATCAAGCTCTGCTGAGATGCATGACAAATGACTTGAGAGCATGTGTGTGAGAATAAAGGGTCAAGCTAATATGGGTGACATATCTGATATATCTGTAGCTTCATTCACAAGTACCTAAGTACCAAAAAATAACAAGAAGGCAAAGCTTATTTTCTTGGGTACATTTCTGACCTTGTGTGATTGCATGCACTCTGGGATTGATCTTCTCTACATTAAAACAGTAGACTTTGGAATAGTGATAGGTACAGCACTTATCTTATCTGTCATCTCAACTTCAGTGATGAGCGCTGTTTGTGTTAGCAAGGAAAATGTTTCCTGACGTGCAGGGTCCCTCTTATGCTGTGGAGGCTGCTGTAGTGATGAAGTTTATCTAGCTGAAGTATGAAAGATCACTGATACCAGTATGAAGAAAAATACTGTGGCTATTCTTAGTAACTGATGTACCCTTAATCTTTATGGTTCTCTACTGTATAATATATAAAATTGTCAGCATGTTTTATTGCAAATTAGTGTCTTCATTTCACCATCTCTATACAGTCTCAGTTTCCTAGTGAAGTAAATACTTGAAATACTTGTTTAGATCTTTAATGTCATCAATCTTGTCTGCATTTCTTATGGAGAAAGTAGAAATTTTCAGAATTGTAGAATCCTAGAATCACAGAACATTGAGGTTGGAAAATAAATTTAAGATTATCAAGTACAACTATCAACCCATCACCACCATTCCCAATAAATTTAAATCCCATTATTTTTAACTATATTACTGAAAACAGTACGTAATGGCATATGACATTCTAAATTCTGCTTTCAAATATGCTCTAGACCTGACCTGGAAACACAATTCTCAGTATAGTCCCCTGCATAGCTCTGTGTTAATTGGAAAAATAGTCTCATATACTGGAGTATATCAATACAATCATCAATTAATTAGCTTTATTGTCAATGACCTATTGGCTTGACTTTGGAAAAATTAATGACTCAGTGTGTGATCCATAAGTTAACTTCAAGCTTCTTAGGAACATCTTGAAAGCAAACAATCACAATCTTCTAGCTTAGTATAATGACATCATTCTGTTCTATTTCTAACGAAGTTTTGTGTAAAAATAACACCCCATGTCTTTGGAATTGCCAGACTTTGTTTGGACTCACCTTGAATATAATTTTTATTTGCTTGCACATTAAAAAAATTGTATAATATATAATATCAGATGATTTTCTCAGTGGTCTGCAAAAGAGTATAAGGACACTGCCTGGATGTGTGGGGATGAGATCAAGAAAGTCAAGACACAGTAAAAGGTAAACTTGACAAGGAATGCAAAGAATATAAGAAGAAAAAAGAAGGTAAAAAGAAAAGAAGAAATACAAGGGAACTACCTTGAAAGAGAATACTAAATGGAGTGCAACTACTCTGATAAATAAAATAAGAGAACAAAATGGAGAAAGCTGAGGTAATCAAATATTTTTTTTGCCTCATGACTTCCCTGTCAGTCATTGTTCCCACAACACTCAAGTCTATCACATCTTCGAAGAACCTCAAGGCAGGGAATGAGAGAATGAAGTCCCACAGTGAGTGAAGACCAACTTTAAGACAACCTAATAATAAATTTATATAAGTCTATGGGACACAATGAGATGCATCACAAGATCCTGAGGGAACTTGCTTAGGTGGTTTCCAAGCAACTCTATCATACTTAAAAAATCATGACAGTCAGAACAATCTCAAGGGACTGGAAAACGGGAAATGCCACTGTCATTATTTTTTTTTTTTAAAGGGTAGAAAGGAAAACCTGGGGACCTGCAGACCGATCAGCCTAATGTCTGGGAAGATTATAGAACTGATCCTCCTGGGAGCTTTGTTAATGTACATAATAGACATGGAGCTGATTCAAGACAGTCGACATGACACGACCAAGGAAAAATCATGCCTGATCAATCTGGTGGCCTTCTATGATGGAGTTACAATAAGTGCAGACAAGTAACTGACATCATCTGTAAAGCCTTTGGCACAGTCCCGCAGAACATTCTTGTCTCTAAAATGAAGAGAGATGGATTTGAAGGGTGGACTCTGGTGAATAAAGAATTGGATGGATGACCACGTCCAGAGAATGTGTAGAATGAGCTACCACTCAGGATTAAAATGCTGCATAGAGGAGAGGAGGCATGGGATAATAGCACAAGTCCTAAAATTACTGGCATAAGATGACACCAGAGATGATCATTTCCAAAGGAATTTAACCTGTTAAGATGGACAAGGATGAAAGAATAGTGTATGTAGTGCATTTGGATGCAACGTGGACATTCAGACCAATGAAGATAGAGGAAGGTACAACAAACATTAAAAAAGTAATAAAGTCCATCAGTGAGGAGGAAGACAAGATCTGTAACAACATGTTGCTCCTGTCAGTGAAGGGCTGGGGATGCTGAAGATTCACTGTAAAATTTCCTTTAAACCACACTGAAGCAATTGACCGCATCAGTTTTAAGGGCACTGTACACTTCTGAGCTCTTAACCAAAGAAAAGGGAAGCATACTATGAAGTCTGAGCATATTAATTTTAATAGGACATATTTGAAATACAACCTTCAATAATTGCAACCAATTATTATGTCATTAGACTGCTGAGACTTTAACTATAATATCAAATTTTGATTTTGAATACATGTGTTTGTTTCCCTTTGTTTATAATGATATTTGGAAGTGGCAAATTTAGGGGAATCCAAGAAACCTACTCTTGAACTTGGATACATCAAATTGGTAGCACACATATTCATGTACCACAGACTTGAGATTTTCAACTGAAAAATAATAAATGCTTATGAGTAGCCATTTATAATGTCCTGTTTGGTCTTCTGAACAAAGCAAAAAAGACTTCATGTACACAATATGGATATTAAATGAAATTTGTTTTAGCTATTTGAGAAGAAAATTTAAGAAGATATAAGATATTTGGTTTTGCATCTCTTGCTGGAGTAAAGTATGCAGTCTGCATGTAAGAAAAAGTAAACTTTGTGAATGTAGTAAAGAATAAGTTGACAATGATAAAAAAAAAAAGTTCTTCAAAGTACAAAATTCAAATAATACATAACAATAACAAGTTGAAAGAAAAATTATTTACTCCCAGTTCATAAAACCTACATGGTGGAGATATTAACAACATTAAAATATTCTTTAACAGAGTAAATAAATTCAGCTTGTAGACTGGTGATGACATTTCAAGTGGAAGTTAGATGATTATGTCCCCAAAAGCCCAACAATTGCATAATAGAAATTTTTAATCATTAAACATTTCTTAATTAATTTCTCCAATTAAATATTTACAGTATGTAAAGTATACATCAATCAGACTAGTTTAAAAAAGTCATCTTCAACAAAATCAAAAATAGAATTTACAGTATAATATCAATACATTAAACAAGATTGTAGTTTTTTTTCATCTTATTTATCTAGTAACCCAAAATTTGCATACCACAGCTTAGCACATTTTTTAATTTAAAATTACACAATTACTTTTAGAATAAGCAATATATAAGGGAATGTAGGATTTTTTTTTTTTAAATAATTAGTGAGTATTAAAGTTAATGTACCTATTACGAGGAACAATATTCATTCTCTAGAGGTCAATGATTGACATTTTATATTCAGTCACATTTGGTCTCATGTTCTTTTTTGCTTCTGAGGCCAACATACTGGCACAAACCAACTCATTCTTTACTGCTGCTTCTTAACCACTTGATATTATTTCATAAATCCTTCAATCTATTAGAAAAATATATGCAGTCTTGATATAATTCTGTTGAAATTAGGGGCACAGCTCAAGAAATAAATTCAACTGTATGTGTTAACCACTAGGTTAATGATATTATTGGTTTTACATACTATGTGCAGTAATGTCTAGGAGACTCTAAAAGCAATTAATTGTGTTAGGAAATGTACAGAGAAAAGAGTAAGTTTCTTTGTCATAAAAAGAATGTAAACTTAAAAAAAAAAAAAAAGAATTTTTCTTGCTCTTTTAAATGATTATATCTGATATTCATCAAAAAAAATTCATTATTTGTATCTGATCTGTTCATTTTAAGCATAACTAGGAAAACAACAAGAAAATGGATTCTTCTATCAACATTAATAAAAAGCTTGCGAAAGTCTTTACTTTTGCAACAGAGCACTTCAAGTACAATGTATTAATCTGTGAATTGTCCAGTGTATGTGAAAAGGTGAGATTTTAAAAGAGTCTATATTTGTAGAAGACTATGAATCTTCTTAGTGACTCAAGCAAGTCAGAAACAGGAAAAAAATCTGAAATCTTTCCATTTTACCAATTAGAAAATGTAGAAATAAGTACAAACAAAAACTAGATGCTTAGAGTTTCCTGGATTTTTTTTTAATTGAAAAAAGAATGTTTATCTGTATTTGTGTTCAGTTATTGATTAACTCAAATGTTTTTTCTTGTCTTTAAGGACAAATAGAAATTAGCTAGGCCAGTTATACTTGCAGAATACATGTAAAAAAAAAGTAAGACCTACTTAGTCTTAATAAGCAGTAAGAAGCAGTTGATTAGGAGAACTATTCACTCCAACAAATTTATCCAGAATGAGAGGAGTAAACAATTATAACCTAAGAGTCAAGCATACAAAAAAGAAACAAAATAAGCTACTGAGTAAAACAGAATTTTATGAAATATAACTTGGTATTAAACTGAGGGTTGAAAGCAGGAAATTATTTTTAAATATGGCACCAAATTAAGAAACAGTTGGTATTTGTGAAGAACAGATGTTAAGGATCATTATAGTAACCACTGGTGATATTGTATCTTATAATAAGCAACATATTAACACAAAATAGTGTAGGAGGAAAACTAAACCTGTGGTGAAAATATTCTCATTTTTTGGGGTGAAAAAGTGTCTTGATTAATGTTGAGATCTTAAAAATACATCAATACCTTAAATCATCTAACAAAGTCATGGTCTTCCCATTAAAAAAGAAAGGAGAAATTAGCACGCTTTGTGCAGAAAAGGAGCCTTAGTGGTAAGTAAGAAAGTTCATTATACTTCGAATAAGACTAAAGTGTACACAGTGGGAGTCAAGTTTTATTGTGGCGTGCTAAGTGGGAAGGAGCTTCTCACATTTACAATGGAGCAGATGACAAATGTCATTATTGTGATCAATATCAGTACGCAGGTTATGTGCACATTTGGACAGTACAAACGTATCATAAGAGATGTCACAGCCTGCTGCTAGCCAACCAAAGAAAAGTACTACTTTTCCTATAGCCTACTGCAAACATATTGTTTTAGAATCAGTGGGCCATTCAATAGATATGTCAAAGAAACAACATGAAAAGTTAAAGTAGTTGATGATCTACCTCATAGCGCATATAACAAATGAAGCAATACGAAATTACATGTTAGGAAAAAAATGCACAAACAAAACATGCAGAGAAACTTCAGAGGAAAAAAAAAAATAGTGTTCTTTCTCACCTCAGTTACACTGGAGTAGATCCAAGGATTATGTTGTTGCTTCTTTCTCTGGAATTAAAATCTAGAACACTATAACCAATTAAAAACAACTTATGAGAAAGATTCTCCTCCTTCTTCTCTTTTATTTTATTTTTTACTTTTAGTACTGATGTTTAGTTGGTTGGTGGTTTTTTTTGTTTGCTTGTTTGTTTTGTTTTTGTCTTTTTACCACCTGTTTACAAAATTTTTAGGGAGAACATTGTTTTTCAAGCTACTTTTAGTAGCAATAATTTAAATAGGTTAGCATGTCAGATAGACAAGGAGCCTGGGATAACCAGATTCAAAACTAGAATCTACTGCAACAAAATACACACAGGTAAAACAACGCCACTGAACTACTCCCAGTTTACATGTACAACCTTATTAATGTGCATTTTTGTGTAGGGCTTTAGCCCATTTTATTTCTCTGGGATTTAAAATAGCTTCTGCAGCCTGTACTTGACTTGGTAGTCAAGTAGACTTGGTTTGTGTTTTCATATTACTGCTTATTATATTTTATTTGTTCCTTTCCACTTTCTATTTAAGAAATTGATTCTGCAAGAATAATAATAAAAAAAAACACAGAAGGGGAAAGAATTATATAATGCAATTCATACAAAAGTGCTGTAAGTGGCTCATTTAGATATAGTTTTGACATATGGGCCAGATTAAGACTTTAAATAGTGCAATACATCTTTTAATGCAAAAGAAAAAGTATAAATCGGACTCAATCAATGAATGGAGAATGTAAAAGATATACTGGAAAAGTTATAAATTGCTTACTAAAATAAACCAGCAAAATTAATAGGTAATGAATCTTGTAGCTCGCTGTCATGTTCTCTTAGCCACAACATGCTTATACCCAGTTATTTTACTTACTGAAGTCGCGTGAGTGAACACTGATGAGGATAATTGTAAAGCTTTTTAAATTCCCAATAAAGAAATAAATCAGAACTTTGTATAAAAAGCATCTTGATTCTTCCATCCCAATGTATTCATGCCTGGCTGCCTTATTCTGAAACAAGGCATCTATTGACAAGCACTTAACCCTCAAGGTGAGGGGATAGCTTCTGCAGATGGATGCAGAATGTCCAAGATCCTATCAATATTAATATTACCTTAGATTTAATAAATCTTTTATTTACTTTTTTTTTTTTTTTTTTTTTTTTTTTTTTTTTTAATCTGGTTTCTTCCATAACTACATTTCTGTTTGTTTCTTCTACTTTCTTTCTTGATCACTACGTATACTTGGTACTTTCTGACTATTATTTTATCATTTAAGTCAACACTGATTTCAAGGTTGTCTAAATGCCCTCATAAAATGCCCTACAAAATACCTTCTTGTCATGGTTCTATGTTTTTGTTTTTGTTTTGTTTTTTTTTTTATGGTTTCAGTATTCCACATCAAAACATCATGTAGTGCACGGGGCATTAAAGTGTCACTGCCCCAATTCCAAGTACCTATCCCTGTACATTACAGCAGTCACGGGATCTGGCCCTTCCGGGTGGGGGGGGCGCTCTCTTGCTGCCTGGCAGTGGGTGCTGGAGGTGCTTTCCTAGCCGTTCCAAGCTTTTCAGGTTTGAATCGGTCCCGGGAACTCTCTCTCTCTCATCTTGTCTGATTTATTAATCTCAATTTCAATTAAATTGTATATATTGTGTTATTTTGTATTCCGATATTATAGTAAAATAAGTTTTCCTCCATAGATTGTTGCCGCTGCTCTTTTCCTCCCTTCCTTCCTTCCCATTTTTTGTGGGACTGGGGTGGGGGGGGGGAGGGCAGAGGCCCTGTTGCCCCTGTCACGGACATAGATTGATCTGATCAACTCTGTGACACTTCTCTACGTCCTCAAATGTTTTCAGCTTCTTTTCCCTGTGAGTTCTTTATTTGTGCATTTTAAAAACTTTTGAAAATGGTCATACAATGATATTTTAAAGGACAGGAGAAAAAGACAGAAATTAAATCAATTGAATTGAAACTCTAATGCAACCTATATTCAAACTGCAAACTACGATTAAAAGGGTCCTTAGTCTAATATTCAGTAACTGATGGAGGAGGTCTCTGCAGAGAGGAACTGTGGACTCTGGTGTTCAGTAAGCTTCTGATGACAATAGACATTGATATCCTTCTTCAAAACATTTCAAGTTTCACGAACAGATCTTTTCACTAAGATTCTCTAAAGCAGAAATAGGGAAGATTGAGAAATCCGTCCACTTAGGTTTATTTCTTTTATTATAACTGCAGAAACCTGAAATGTTCTCTCTGTATTTAATCATAACACATTTACTTGTGTTATCTTGTTTTGGTCACATTTTAACATATGAAGCAAAAGTGCCTTTCTTTGTTTGTTCTGGGAGCAACCCAACCATAACAAAAAAATAGGTTTGGGCTTTCACAGTCTCAGGGATAAGTAGTGTAACAATTTAGATACAAGTTGGCAGCATGGAAAATATGATAGCGAGCAATCTTTAAATTGAGAGTGAGCTGTTTGAAATTTTAAATTAAATGAAAATATCATGATAAAGGCAACACTCCAGGAATATGATAGGTAAATAAGTAAAGAACATTATATCTGAATGCTGTTAAATCACAAATGAAATAAGAGCATATTATAGATAGGGCAATTTTTCCACAGGGCTGATAAAAAGCTTATGATATAGAATATTTTGAAATACCTGCACAGCTATTGTGGTGTTTTATAAAGACATTAATTATGGCAAGGTAGTATACTACAGTATATAATTTAAAAATGCATAATATTCTAACATCTGCTAAGATTGCAGGTAAAAACAAAAGATATACATGAAAGAGAGTAAAGTGTTCACAGTGATCATCATGGTAGTAAGAATAGATAGATAGATAGATAGATAGATAGATAGATAGATAAACAAACAAGAACCTGATTCTAAGCCTTACAGTGTGAAGTCAGATACCAGGAGTATATACATATATTTTGTCCAACAGTGAGAATATGCAAGTACTATTTCTTTGCTATAAAATAATAGTCACTGGGATAGGAATGATTGACGCAGTTAACAATTTTATGTAATAAGAAAAGGCTTGAGGGTTATAGAGGTCTAGATATGAAATTGAAGTTCTACCATTTTAGAGCAGATTATTTAAACATCTGCCAGTAATGTTTAAGTTCAGTTAAGACTGTCCTTGTGCAAAGGAAAAACATAATAACATGGAAAGGTCCAACCCAGTCGTCATTTCCTATGATTTCAGAGTTCTGGGATCTGGCCAACATAATATCTTTTATTTTAACATAAGAATGTTGCCAAAACAATTTGTTTCAGAAATCAATTTTCAAAACTACAATAATTATCCTCAGCCAGTTCTTCTATTTATTATCTTATTATCCACCACATTGACTCTCAGAGATTGATTTACACCAACTAGATGAAAATCATCTTCAGTTTTCAGTAGTTTTTAAATCCAGTAATTGAAACATGGATCAACCTTTTTCTTTGTTTTGTTTTGTTTTTACTTTATCTCTCTACTCTGAAATCTTTTAAATCTTCTGTTCTGTTCTTGTTCTTGTCTTTTGGAAGCACTCATCAACATCGGATAACCTGGCATCAAAGCTAGTAATGACAGTGATTTTGGTTGGCACTGTTGACTATAGCAGCTGGTCCTCATTTAAAAATCTGAGTTGATTACAACATCTTTTCTAGATCATGAAAATGGTCAAGCAATGGCTGACTTCCACTGTTATGTTTATATCCAATCTCTGCTTTTGAAATTCAGTGAAATAGAATGAGCAATAGTTTTTCTTCCTTCAGAGAATTTATTTGACTTCTGGATTAGTATTCATTTATAAACATCCCTATGGCTTCAGTCCCTGGTCAGATAAGAAATTACACTTTAAGGAACCTGTCAATTAATATACCATTTACTTCTATACAGAATTAATTAACAACGTCAAGCCAACTAAACAAAAGAACGAGCTGCAAAATTTGCTCCACATATTCACATAAATACATATATTTTTACATTAAATATTTGATAGTTAAGTACTGACGTCAGAGTATGAGGCTAACTATTAATATACAGGTTTGTCAATATTAAATAAAAGACATTGTATAACTTCCAAATGCTTGTTTTTCTTGAAGATAAATTGATTGTTCCATTTATAGAATAGTCAAAAGTGCTTTACATCAGCAAAAGTTAATATCATAGACATCTGAGTGAATTTTTACTTCACAGTGAATTATTGTTTGTGTCATCCCAATAGATGTATAACTCCTCTACAGTGTTTTCATTAAGATTTAATAGTTCGTTCCTAATTATTTAGAATCTTTTTTCTTTGCATTTTTTTTTCCAATAGTAGTACTTGCAACTAACTAAAATCATATAATCCAGCGACACATACCGGAATGTTTCTGAACTGTTAGCAGAGAAATACTTAGGAAAGAATATCATACAGAGGTTGGAGTACTCTATTTTTCAAGTAGTTGTATAATAAGAAGTAACATGACAGGCAAGGAGGAAGAACCTTGAAGTGGTAGCTACCTGCCTAGAAATGAAAAATTGAGGGAAACGAGTTGAGTGACCTTGCTCTGTCATACGTGTCATACTCCCAGATCAGTGATCAATTCTAGCAGGACACAGGCAATTGCCTTAGTGACCCCAGCTTGCAGTTGCTGGTGGGTGTCAGTTAGTACTGTAAAGAATAAAAAGAAGCAGTGGATTGGTGATAAATAGAAGAGACTGGAGGGGAGGAAAAAAAAAAAAAAGAAAACAGTTTGAAAGAAATCTCCAAACAGTACGAATCCTTGGAGAAGGACTGTTGGCACAGCATGTGCTATATTTCCCAATTTTATTTTCTTTCTCTGTGTGTGTATGTGTAACTTCATGAAACTTCACTCTCATGCTGAAAAATATATTTCACATTAATATCTGGCCTCCTGTGCTTTATGAATTGTAATAATAGGGATGATTCTAATGAAATATTGGATTCAGAGACTTAAATGTTAGAGACTTAAATGTCTCTAATACAAATAACTTAACAGTGAATGAAGAGCAATGCTGTGCAAAGAAAAGGAATGTTGCTTTGCTAATTGAGAAGAGATCATATCAGATACAAGATGAAATAGCCAAACTATTTCATTCTGGGTTTGACTTGATTGTGTTCCTTTTGTACTCCAAAAATCAGACAGAAGTGAATTACTAGCTTTATCTTGAGTTCCTTCATCATCTAATTCATTTTCTGTAGTTTTGATCCAAACCAGAAACCCTGACATATATCTTTAATTTGTGTCCTATTTAAAAATCAAAATGGCAACCAAAGAACATCTAAAGATATGAACATTAAATTGCTTCTTCTGTGAAAATTGAAAAGTAACACAAAATGAGTGATCCAGTTTAACGAATTCTACTGTGATGATAAAATTTTTTGCAAAGATATGAAGATGCAAATTTAGCTATAAATATGCATTAAAAGATGTGACATAAAGATGAAGAAACAAACCTCACACTACTTCTATTACATAGAAATATTTTTGTCCCATGTTTACTTGTGCAAAATCTCATGGGGCAAATTAGTAGAATTTAAAATTCACAAATAAGCCATATTTTAATGTCCAAGATATTAATAGGTTAAGGTCCTAAAATTCTCTTTATTTTCAGTTCTTTTTAACTTGAATCACAAATGTCTGTCTATTTTGTCAGGCTTTTGAACATGATGAATGAAAAAATTTATTTCAACATAAAGAAAATCTTCCCACTTGAACATCTTATATTGAATAAAAAATCTATATAATTGTGCTTGCTCAATATAATCATAAAAAACTGTAGATCCTTATTGGGTTTCTTAAACAAGTAAATATGAATCAGTATGAATGAATGCTATAGTCTGATTCTAAAATGTTCTTATTGGTGATATGTACATTACGTTCTGTCACTGGCTCTTCTCACTAGTGGTTATTCCTTCTTTTTCTACTTTCACTGGATGCAGGCAGCATCATACAGGAGTGTGAGATTATGCCCTCTGCTGAGCAATACGTATGTGCCCTGAATCTATCTGAGCCAGGTATGGGAAAAGATGACAATCTATATTCTTACTGCATTGCCGACGGTACTTGCATCCTCAGCAAGCAGGCACAGGATTTCTAATTTTTCCTCTTTTTTTTTTAAATGACTTTTACTTGTGAGTACTATTATGACATCATGCTCTGTATTAAGTGCTGTGGCAAAATATTTTGTCTTATATAAATGAAAGCAATTGAAATAGATTAGCTGCCAAGACTTTTGGAAATATATACACAAACATAGACATGTACTCTCCATATACGTACACATATGAACACCTATTTATATCTCTAAACTAATGTTCCCAAGCTCTATTACTTCTTCTTGTAAACAGGATTTTCAGATTTCCAGACAAACATCAGTTATTTAAAAACATAGTTTAAAGGCTAAGACCAGTGAATTATGTGGAAGCTGACTGCCATTGTCATGAATACAGACTGTTATCAATGCAAGCAGGCATATGGCTGCATTGACTTTGAGATACACTGCTGGGCTTTTGCACAAATGTAAACCTGTTTTCTCAAGACAAATTGAGTTGCAAATACAATAAACGAAACACTCATTGTATGATACAAACAAATGGTGTCAGGATCTTGCTAAAGAAGTAAAAGCCCCATAAGGTATAGCTTTTGCCTTCCCTGAAATATAGACTCCAAAAACTGAAGGAAAAGTAAAAACCTTTTTCTGGATGAACAGAAGCAGCAACAAAGGTGCAGGGGGAGGGGGGAGGAAAGAGCAAGCCTGCTGTTATGAAGGTTCATTCCCCCCACCCCCACAGAAAAAAAAACAAAACAAACAGTTGTAGGTGTCACCCTGACAAGGGAAGTGGCAAGTGGCCATCTCGGTTCTGTTTGTAACTTCTTTCAGAAAAGTCAAGCTGTTTTTCCCACTCTATTCAGCATGTTTGTGAGTGCTTGATTTGTTCAGAAGACAAAAACGCGCAAGAGCTCAGAACTCAATAGAAGGTCAGAATGGCAATGTCTTTTTCTGGGTCGGGCTTCCTTTTATACCATGACATCTGGTGCTAATACCATAACAAATTAGAGCAATTCAAACCACCAGCAGGGGAAAGAGGGCTTTCTGTTTTTCATATAGCAGAGCTACACATTTGAGGACAGAGTACTGGGGCTCCTAACAACTCAGCATAGCAATAGATTTGTTACACTTGTTTTAGAGTCTGACTACAGCAAATATAATCAGTGATTAAGATAAAGATGTGCATCCTTCAGAACATCTCCCACAAAAGGAAGAGAAGAAATAATCATTCTGATGAGTTTGTGCTTCATTTTCAGCCTGTTAGAACACTAAGCACTAATATAATGGAGGAGGCTCCCTGCAGAAGGCATTGAGTGGCTCCCCTTCCCCCATCTGGCATTTTAATATCTGTGGCTAATGGAATTGCCTTTTTTTCTTTCTGTATTCCAGGAAATAATGACACATATTTTCCTTGTAGATAAGGGCACAGCCTCCTTGGTCTATCTGCCATGTTAAGTAGTTACTAAAAGCAAGTAATTCTGAATATTTGGCCTTTTTTAGCTATATTGTTCATATTCCTCCCCATTTCCTTTGATAATTTAATAGAGGTAAATTTCTTCTACTCCCCACAAATAGGCGAGCTGCACAGTTAATACATCTTCTAGGTACACTAGCTTCAGGCAAAACAGGGTTTTAAACATGTAATCTGTATTTGTTAGTGGTACTCCCTTGAACAGTAAATAATTTGTTGTGTCAAATTGGACTAAATCTCACTTTCAGGGGAATTCTGCAGTTTTTACTGTTAAAATATTTTCTCTGTAAGAATTCAATTTTAATTTTGATCGTATAAGCTTGCTTTACAACACACACCTTGCTGTGATCTTTCATTCAAGCAGAAAAAATGGATCTTGATAAGGCTGAGCAAAATCTTATGTGCAATACCAGGGTCTTTCTCCTTTAATAGAAAATGGTTCACCAGTGTCTTAGCTTCTCATAAATTATGCAATATTAACAGCATAGCACTTGTGAAAACCTCTCCCTTGGGCATATACCTCACTTTCAGTCTGAGACCCTATGCTTGAGCCATATCTCTGACACTCAACTTCTGGGCTGATGGCCTTCAGATGCTGCCTTTCACTTCTGGTACTATTACCTGGACATCAATCTATTGCAGACTCTCTCACAAAATGTAGATTGTTTGACTGACTATGCCACTGCTGTACACTTACTTATAGAGGGCTCCATCAAAGATTTATGACGTAAAAATAAGCTCTTTAAACTAGATCTTTAAGAATACGAGTATCCTTTAAACAGGGCTAATGGCTTGATATGGAAAAACTGCACTCAGTGCACATTGAGGATTGAAGGACTGAAGGGTTTAAGGATTTAAACACTGAGTTCCACTGACACTGTAAAATTAATCCATCACAAATCAAAAACTAACTGTCCTGACTCTACCACTAATAGCAACATCTATATTTTCTGTGGGTTTTTGTTTTGGTTTTGTTTTGTTTTTGTTTTTCTTTCTTTCTTTTATAGCCTTGGAGCAATCCTTAATTTTCCAGAACTGTGATCTCATGAAAATAACATCTATCACTAATTTAGTTCATGGGAGCATGGGGCAAAATTTCCACTCTCTGTGTATTAGCTATTATCTACTAGTGTTTTCTCATTACATCATCTGCTTGCAGACATGATGCTGTTTTGCCAGCACAACCCTTGATACTTCAGGGCATCAGTCATCAAAAAGATCAACAGCATTTTAAAAATCTTTTTGGACACTGGAAAATGTTTCCCCATCATCTAGATTGCTAGAAAAAAATATTTCAGCACTGGTTACCAGGAAGAATTCAGATACCCTTTAAGATGGAAGCCACACTATGGAGAGATTATTACTTGTAGAAACTGCAATTTGAAACACGGTTATTTACACTGTTATTTTGTTGTTGTTCTGCTTTGTTTATCTGCTTTTTATGGAAATTGATAGAATTTCTAAAAGATGAATGCAAGACTGCCCTGATGGAATTTTATTGTAAATCCCCACTTTATAGCATAATTTTAGGTGCTAACCTATAAAACTACCAGAGCAGATATATGAGACCTGATTAACAGAAATCACATAAGTTTTTATACAAACAAACAAACAAACAAACAGTAACAGCAAAATCCACAATCAATGTCAGTAAAGCTAAACAAACACTTTTGCCTTTGAATATAATCTAATCATGCCAGGGTAGTATCTTGTCAGAATAAGTCATACTGAGCATGCTCTGAAATATAAAGATAAAACATGAGCTTACACAGATATGACCTTTTTATCCCTTCATCAGTGCAAACGGTCACACCATCAATAGTACTTTAGAAGGCAATATATTTATATTTCAACATATGGGATTAGTATGGTGAAATATCTGATTTATGAACAATTATGTAGTTTATTCAGAATTTGGCAAACACCAGTAGATTAATGGATTTTGAAAGTGTACTATGGTTTCAGCTTGGTAAAACTCTTTGTTGAGGAGGTTATACTTTATTTAGTCCAATATTTATCATAACCAGTAGTTAATTTCAAATGAAATCTAAAAACAAATGCTATGGCTTCCAGTGATCATTTCAGTCTAAGGAAAATAATCTTAACATAGTTCATATGGTATATTCATTCATTTACATATCTTACTTCTCTGGAAGTACTCATATAACCTCAGTTTAGGATCAATGTCAACAGAAATGTAAGTGGAGCTTTAAGAGAGTTGCATTTCACAGAACATATTTTTACCTAGAGGCGTTTACTTGATTCCTGGAAATAATTAATGTCAGTGGGTCCTGAGGAGAGAAACAAAACTATCTAGGGTCTTCTTCATGATAAATCATTTATGACTTTTGACAGTAGCATTTTCCTTGGAGAAACAATGTTTTAGGATACTTGTTTTGTGTATTTATTTCACATTATGAATGACGTTCATTTTACTTATGCTACAAAGAAACCTACCTCTTCTTGAACATGCTGACAGAATGTGAATCACATTCAAGGCTGATAAGCATTTCTGTTAAAACTCATGTCAAACAAGATAACATTTTATTGAGTTCTTTCATCCATCCTTTCTCCTACCTATTCCCCTTTTAAAATGCTTCATAATTAATGTAAAACTGTAATGTTATTTATTATATTAGTTAGTAATGTTAGTTAGGACAGAGAAGGAGCTTGTGACATGATCAATATCATCACACTTTTCCTACAGGGATGAACCAAATTAACTATGAAAAGTACTTTCTACTTTCTCTTTTTACAGCCTTCCACCTTCAAATCTGAAGACAATGAACAGAAACTGCAATGTGAACTTATAATAAAAAGATATGACTGTCAATATTCAAGATTGTCAACCTGAGTAGTTTATTACAACCAGTAAAACAGAAGATGAGCCTAGGGGGACCATGCCAAGGTTGGGGGTGAGGCCAACAGCTCAGCTCAGCTCAAGTGCACCTACATCAATGGACACAGCGTGGGCAAGAGAATTCTCTCTCACCAAATTCTCTCTAATTTGACTAGGACAGTCAAATTTTCTCATCTCTAGTGAAGGGAAACACATCTGCCTGAACAGGTTTTTCTAATCATTTGCTGTAAACAATGACAATAATGGTTATTAAACTGAATTTCACAGAGAAGAAAAAAAAATTATCTGTTATTCTTTGTTCTGCATGTGCAAAGTAGCAGTCATACACTGTCCTCACAACAGTAGTCTGGCACAAAAACAGCTTAGTTTTGCAGTAGGCTTACAGCCAAACATTTTGTGCAGGCTAACAATAGAAAATGATTTCATAGGCAGAGGGTCTGCCCTGAGCTCATCCGGAGGCTTGAAGACATTCACACAAGCTTTCTGTTCCACTTGGTCCTTTCTCTCTTGTGCCCTTCATTAACATCCAGAACACAAATCTTCTTGACAAAATTTGATGCTTATATGAAGCTCTGTCTTGCCTGCTGCTGACAGATTTCCAGTGTCTTTAAGTACTTAGCTAAAATCTCTCTAACAAAAATTGGCATTCTTAGACATGATGTAATCAGTACACCCCACAATTGCAAAATGGGATAAAAATATGGTAAATACTAAAAAATAAAATAGACGAATTGATTTTCTGTATTCGAGGGCATACTACGTATTAATGATATAACTTTTAGATTTTAGGTGAATAGAATGGAAGTGCTGCGTGTCATAAAGAACACCACAAAAGTTTTAGTTTTCACCTGACAACACACAAAGGTGGAAGCAGTTGTCAGACAGGTTGTATTCTTCAGACCTGACCCGTGAGGTGCTGCTGAAAGAGATTTTCTTGCTTATTCCAAGAAAATTAATATGAAAACTAAATTTCACAGCAGTTAAAGCACTTAGACACTCTATATTCAAATGATACCTGAAAGAAACTGCTTCTTCCATATCATGTAGACCTTTTTTTTTTTTTTTTTTTTTTTTTTGTATATATTATTTTTTTTTTTTTATATTTTTTTAAACTTTTTTTTTTTTTTTTTTGTTTTGCCTCCTCTAACACTGTGAGAGTTGTGCACTGCCCACTTCACGACAAGGCTTCAAAGGAAATTTCTCATTGATTTCTCTGGGACATAGGCAGTCATTTGCTATGTCTGATGTGTTTAGGCCTCTCAAGTAAAAGGAGAACTTTTCCCAAATAATAAATAGCAATGGTTAGATGAATAGATAAATAGATAGGTAGATAGATAGATAGATAGACAGATAAATGGCAATGTAATATTTTTTGAGATTAACTATTAAATAAAAGAAGTACCTAATAAACATTTTTTCTCCAAAGTTCTACATTCTTTTTATGGCCTCAAGTTGTGCCAGGGTAAGTTTAGGTTGGATATTGGGAAAAACTTCTTTACAGAAAGGATTGTTAAGTATTGGAATGGGCACCCCAGAGAGGTAGTTGTGTGTTTAAAAATTGTTTGGCTGTGGTGCTCAGTTGAGTTGAGTTAGCTCTCAGTTGTTACAGTTGTTACAGTTAGGGTAGTACAGTTAGGTTGTGGTTGGACTTGATAATCTTGAAGGTCTTTTCCAGCCTGAGCAATTCTATGATTCTATAATTCTATGATTCTATGATTAAATAGTCGCTTTACTTAGTTGTGGCTTTGTTGTAGTAGTTGTTTGTTTGGTTTGTTTCAATTCTACATTTTCAGCAAAGAGGAAGTATGATACATGCCCTTTTAAATAAGAAGTTGAACCTCCCCATATACTTCTAGTTGTAGTAGTTAAAGCTATGATAATTTAATAATAATATTTCAAAGGCATCACTTGCTTACAAGTGTCATGAATTTGGTTAAATCTATAAAAAGAAGGAAGAGTTAGCAGCAAACTATATCACAGGATCTCACAGTAAGTTGTATCTAAATTTTTTCCTGTCTGCTTCAGTAACAGATTGAAAGAAAGTTTGAGACCATACTAGCCATCTTAAATGTATTCCTAACACAGACTTGATATTTTGTCTTGATATGTGGGTTTGTTTTTATCTCCTCAGATTTTCAAAACTATCCTGTAAGGCTTATTTGGAAATTCTGTCTCTTCTTTCTCTTTTCTTTATATTTCTCCTAAGAAGGAAAAGGCAAACTCTGATAGCATACTAGCTTTTCCTTTCTAAGTTTTCCTTTCACTATACTGCTTGTTTTTCTCTCTTCTCCATTTCTAATTTTTTTTTTTAGCTCAACCTCTTTTTCAAATTACTCTGCATGTTTTTTGTATATTCATATCTCCTTTTACACAGTTAATTCAAAAGCATTTCTAATGTTATTTATAGCAACAGTTCATGCTACGTCTTTGGAATTACTGTGAAACAAACAGGTAGTGTGGTTTTTTTCACAAATTTCTTGATACAATGTCTGTTTTCTACTGAAAATCTAAATGATTTTTAAGATACAATGTCCCAGTTTCCTCACTTTTATTGAACACTATTAGACAGAATCAGTGATGAACATACAGAGTAGAAGGTACCAACTGTGATAACTAGCTTTAGGGACTTAGAAACACCCCCTGAAAAATGTGTAATCTGGCCTCTGGTGTATCTCAGAGGGAAAAATAAATTCCAAGGTAAGTGAAAAAGAAAATGAAAAAGAAAGGAGCTGTCTGGATGGCCCTTTTTACACCTCTATCACAAATATGCTAAATAAATTAAGAAAGCATATGTGTTTTAGTTCTATTGACAAGGAGAGGAAAAACTTGATTTAAACACATTTTATCTAGTCGTTTTTTTTCAAAGTAGGTTAGCATCTCAGATATGGATATGATTCTTGGCACAAGAATGAAAAAAATGTCATAGATCTAATTAATCAGTTTCTTGAACACTGCAGGACTATTGTGCAAGGTTTTATAGTTTCAGTCTCATAAACAGTAAGCTTTCCAGTACTGCATATAGACATTCTCTCTCTGCATGAGGTGCATAACATGTGAACTTCTGCCAGTGACTCTGATGGTTCTGATGTCCAGGCCCCCTATGTCTCGGAAATAAGGTTTATTGCCTTCCCCAGGCATCTTAAGTGACTCTGACTGAGAATTAAATTTTTTCATCTTCACATTTTATGATTTCAAGGGTATGTGGCAGATACACATATTATACATATGGGCATTTCGGTCAGACTTTGCTGCCAGACTACGTGAGAAGTAGCAGACAAAAGCAGTATATAACAAAACACACTTCACTGCCTTAGTGATCCTGTTGCTCTGAAGTGCTCCAGGATACTTTTTGGCAGCATACTCTGATGTATCCTGTGTATTTCAAAGGTTCTTTAAAGAAGCATTTCTTATACTAGTACTCTCTCTCTTGTCATGGCTGGTCATATAGTTAAACCAGAGTAGCATTCTATCTTCTCTGTACCTCAAGACCATAGCATCCAAAATGCATAAATCAATTACTGTCTTTTATAAAGAAAGATTGTGAATTTTGCCTCTTTATCTTATTTCTATATTAATAGAAGTTAATAAAAGTGTTTTTGCCATTCTGAGTCTTATAGATTTTCACTCCTCAAGTTCTAGCCTTACAAAATATGTATTTCCTCTGAGACATATGCTGTAATTGTACCTTTGGGAGCAAACTGACACTCAAAGGCATCACCACTGCCTGATGGGAACACATACATGCTGATTTCTTTGTTCCTGGGACAAAAAAGATTTGTTTCAGCTTCTCTTTGCTAACAGGGGCTTCCAGATTTGAAGAAACATTCAATGATTTATCATAAAATCCACTAGCTGGAAGAGAAACTTAATGCTAGAAATCACATTCTCGTTTTTTAAACTGACAATAATTAAACAGAGGAATCTTATAATCGATGTTCTGTTGAACTCTGTCTCTGCAACTCTTTAAATTAAGACTCTTTCAAAAATAAATTTTATAGCTCCACCAGATGCTATGTTCACATACTACAATACTAAGTGACAACACAAAGTTCTAAGATATATATAAGAACTGATGGAAAAAATGTCACCTTTGCAATTCAGAAGGTTAGATTAAGTGACTATAAAGTCTAATCCAATGGCTGGAAATTGATGACAGAATAAGATGCCTTGCTATCTCTTTTTAACTTGGTCAGTCTTACCTTTAATGAGAGCTATAAAAGAGACTGCAGAAGAAGCTGTACAGACCACAGAAAGAAACACTTGTTTGGAGATAATCCAAGCTGCTACTGAGATTGAAGTAGTTTTGCAGCGAGACTAATAGCTGTAATGTTAAGATACCGTTACTGAAAATATAGTGTATGTAAGAAGAAATGTTTTAAATTCATCCAGATTTCTTTCCACTATTAATTCTTAGCTTGTTACAATTTTTAGTTGCATAAATTTATCTTAGTCCCTCCTGACTTCCATAAGTACCTATTTTTAAGTATGTGAACTGATTTAAGTATGTTTAACTGATTCAGTATGTGAACGGATTTCTTCTTTCAGGATGACATCATAGTTTTCTCTGTGCATGTGTCTTTTCTGTGTGTGTTTGTGCCTAATATAGCTCTCACTTACGAGTAAGCAATTGAAATACTACTTATTTCTGCGAAGGATTGTCCTTTATAAAAAACAACTTTTATACAAGAGAAAATATATTTACGTTGGAAATAGGGACAGCATTTGTACTCAATACATTCATCACTGCTTTTGCTGGTCATTTTGGCAAAGCTGAGAGAACGTTGACTTTTTTTTCTATCCTCAAAGGGTAGAGGACCTCAGAAGGAGGAATCCCAGCAACCATTCAACTGCAGAAGATCTCTTGGAAACCCATATTTCCCTAAACCTGAGGAAAACAATTTTTTAATGTGAATGTTGCCCTGAGGAGAGTTAAAGCAAACAAAACTGTACAACTGCACATAATTCGTATGTTAAGAAGATTAATTTTCTGGAACAACATGGTAACTGGCAAATCAGAATCACTATGCTGAGCTACTATTTTCATCACAAGTAAAAGCAAAAACCGAGAGCAGTTGATGCAGTTGGAGTGCTATCAGTGGAGAATGCAAATCTACTTCTTATATTACTAATTTACTTTGTATTCATGATTTAGAATTTTCTGATGAATCTTTCTGTCACATCATCCATCACAGACTGTCACTAGAGAGACGGAAGATAGAAAAATTAAAAACCTGCTTGTTACTGTAAGCTAAACAGCATGAACAACATCCATCAAAGACAGAAAAATGGTAAATAAAAAAGTGCTAGCCAGAATCAAGAGACTAGTGATGATTTTTTTTTCTTTAACATTAATTAAAATGCTCTAAATGCTTTCATTTGCTCAATATTTATTGCTATTTCTTTTGTTATGGATCGAAAACTGAAAATGCTGATAAATTAATTATAAAGGTCTGTAATTTTGCTCTTGGTTTTATAAATACATTTACATATACTGCTGAAATACCATTTTTCATTTTTGAATTAGCAGAGATGCATCCTATATTGGCTGTTACGAAATATGTCTCAAGACAAGGCATCTGTAATTAGGAGAGGACAGATACTGCATGGAGAATCTGTTACAAGGCTAGCTACTGCCTGTGAAACTCTTTTCATTGATTCAGTAGGCTTTAAATCACACTACAGATAATTTTTTGTATACCCTCAAATCATAAATAACTGAGCTCTTACAAACCAACCAATACAGCAGTTTACTCATTAAGAAGTAGATTGAATACCAGTCTGTTTCCAAACTAGAGCTAATGCATTCACACCCCAAAATTATACAAAATCAAAATATACACCAGAATCACTTTTCTTTGTAGATAAAATTGTAATGTGTAACATTTATGATAGCCGTCCTACTGAGCGTTAGAAATGCAAGAAGTGGTAAGAATGTAAAGGCTGGACCTTGCAACATAACCATGGGGAGAAATGTCTAACAAAGGCAACCCAGCTGTGTACAAAAAATTCAAAAATCCTTGCTGAGACCCAATTCATGTAGTTCTACCTAGTGATTTCACCAATAAAGCTAAGGGGAATGGATAGAACCTCTTTTAGCTGCAGGGGAAGAAAAAAAGAAGCATTTTTGAGGAAATTCATGATGAAAGCACAGACGAAAGAGAGTTAGGAGGCTTGTGGAAAGTGAGTTAAAATCAAATAGTCTGTCAAAAGCTTAGCATGGGCAGATGTTAATGAAAAGCAGAGGGACTGCCTGAAAACAAAAATTAAGAAACATGCCAGGCAACACTCATTGTAGTCTAGAGCAACGCAATCCACCTACGAAGAGAAGAAAAAACAAATTCATGCAAAATAATATATTTCAAATTAGTTTTTTCACGTAGCAGGAAAAACGTTTGTGTAACAGCACAAGTACCACAATAAACTTTACTTCTAAAGCTAAGAAGTGGTAAAAAAAAAAAAAGCTAATATTTCTTCTATCCCATTATGAGGAGGTAGAAAATGATAGAAGGAAATTTTTAGTAGAGGGTTGATATGCACTGCATTATTCCAATTTTGTGTCAGCAAAGCTCCACTAAAATCCTGTATTATCGTAGTATACAGATAGCCAGCTGTATTACATTTTGCTTGCAGCAAGAGTTCACCTCTCAGCAAAAGTATATTGGTTGCTGGCATAGCATTTTCAGACTCCTACCTCTGCAATTCTGTTTTCTGCAAGGTCAAAAATGATGCCTATGTCTTCTTCATATACTAAAAAACATGGACCCCGTGGGAAATCTCAAGATCCCTGTTTCTCCACTGGGCCATCGGGCTTAGAATGAATATTCATGTATTAACCCTATTTAACTTTGGTCATCTGATTTAGAAGTTGGCAGGCTTTTATGTTCCTTACTGAATGTTAAGTCATCTTTTGACAAATTTATTAATGTACTTAGAGGGTTGGCTCTATTTTAAGTGCTTAAGCTGGATGTATAAAGTTAGACCTTGTGTTAGATCGGTATGTGGTAAAACCACATTAAATTTCTCTGTATCACAGCTGTAGCAGACCAACTCCTTGTAGCTATACAAGAAACTGAGATATTAATAGCTTGCTGCCTCCAAGAGGGAAACAGCAATATCCTTTTTCCTAACCTCAGCTCCTTCCGTACTCCTGCCTACACAACTCAACTCAACCTTGAGACACTGCAAGCACTTTCTGTGTTGTAGACCAACTTGATTAACTAAATTTGAAAAAAAGAGAAAACGAAAGACAATAAAAGCAACTAATTTTCTGTTACTACAGCAATTTGGATGGGCTTATCCACCCTTTTCTTCCACAGACTCTGATGAGAATTTTCCTTCAGTAGCAGACATGACAGAGCAGATGCGAGAGAAAGGGAGATATAGCAAAAAGACTCTCCTCCTGCTACACGTATGAAAATGGGAAGGGGAGTTGGAGAGGAGAGGGAGAAGAGTACGAGTGGAAAGAGAGGGAGATATATCCTTGCAGCAGCAGAGAACAGTTAGGTCTTACTTGTTATCTTTGCTCTGCATCCTGAGAAAGGATTAACCGTTTTTTGATATCAAAATAACTGTTTTTTCCCTCTATGTCAAGAGGTAACATGAAGCAATTCAGTTACATGAGTTAATTTTTGGTTGAGTAACTGCACAGGTCACACGTCAGATTTTTTGTTTAGAGCTTGCATTTCTCAATTTTTAAAACTTTAATTTGACAATAGATAGATGTCTGCATTGTGTTTATGCTTACTCACTAATTCTAAATAATATCTTAAAGAGAAATGTTCCACTGCTTCCCAAAATTAATGGCATTTGCTAGTTTTATTGAAAACTGAGTTTTAGTTCCGTTGTGTTACTGGGGTTACACAAATTCCTAACCTAGTGAGACTTACACAGGCAGCCTGTAGCAAACATATTCATATCATATCCATACACCAGTAAAATAGAAAAAAAGTCTCATTTTGTTGCCTAAAAAAACTTCCCTTCTCTGTCTGAGGTTTGCTTTGTTCATTTCCCTTGTGAATTAGTTTAACTGTGAGAAATTTGGAGGGGCTTTTCTTCCTCTTCCTCTTCCTCTTCCTCTTCCTCTTCCTCTTCCTCTTC
>NW_024884253.1:52064778-52083296 GCF_019232065.1 Centrocercus urophasianus
TCCTCTTCCTCTTCCTCTTCCTCTTCCTCTTCCTCTTCCTCTTCCTCCTCCTTTTCCTCTTCCTCCTCCTCTTCCTCTTCCGGAAGTCAGGCTTTAGCTTTGATCTCATCTTTACACAGACTAGAGATACCTCACTAGAATTAATGAGAGCCTTCATCTGGATTTAGCTGTCCCATGTCATGTTCTAGATTAAAAATCAAGAACTCAGTTATTGTGTGCTGCTATTGCAGGTTATTCTTCGACTTTGTAAAGGAGTTGGCTTAAATGTGTAAAGCTTTGGTTTATATCAGAGTGAAGAGTCAAGATAGGTAAAGGACTAATTTTGGTACTGTCCTTAACTGTGGGATCTGCTGTGGGCTTCAGCAGGGTACTGCAATAGCCAATGACCTCTAGATAACTTCATCAAAAGGCCTTAATCAAGATTCAAGCCTAATTCCAGAATAAACTTGTCCCTGTGAATGTGTTTAATGCTCTGGCTGTGATGAAATTCCCAAACAATGCTAGTTCTAGCAATGGTTTTGCTATGACATCAGCTGTTACAATCACTGAAGTCATTTTACATGTGTTATGGAAGAGATATTAAATGTGGAAAAATTAACTTCTTTTAATCTGCAAGTACAAATCTTTCTATATGTTGGAACCAAGTAGAATTTTCATTCAAACAAAATTAACTTTAAAAAAAAAAAAGTTATGATATTTAAGTATGTGTCTTATTTTTGCAAAGACCTTACCAAAAAATAAGTATTGAGTTTCTAATATTGAATACAGCTCATAGCCTCTTTTCTATTACTTCTTTAGTTGCTAAGTTGAAGGCTAAAATCTGTGTACAGAGGCAAGAGTATGTTTGGCAGTTTACTGTTTATAAGCAAACTACATTTGATTATGCAGCTAGAAAGATAGGTTTATGAGAATATACTTGAAAAAAAAACATTTCTGCTTTGGATATTGTTATGAATATTTGATGAAAACATAAAATGTGTCTGCGTGACTACAGACCATTCTTCAAATTTCAAGAGGTGAATCAAACTCTAGCTTTCCAGCTTATAAAAGAAACTGATACATGTTGGTCACGGATTTTGAATCTGAAGAACATTTTCCACCATTAACAGCATAGGAGTAAATAGGAAATTGGAGCATGGCTCATATAAAAGATAATAAAACTGTAGATCAAGATACAAGGAAATGAGAATAAAGGAAAGAGTATAAACGAGTTCAAGAGATTTCTAGGACACAATTGTTTCTCAACAAGGAAGAGACTGATGGATATGATGAAAAGGCAAGTTGAAATGTGGGAATAAGGTAAACCTCGGGGGTGGGGAGGAGTGGAAAGTACACATGCTGAGCTGCTCGGGCACTTTATATTTCAAAAGTGTCTCATGTTCACTAACCTCTGATAGAATTCTTTATCACTTTGATTTGATCTTTCTGCAGGGTGCACTGTGGCAGACTTTTTCCAGAGCTGCCCATTGCTTCAATGAGAGCTGTTAACTAGAAAGTGTGATGCTGTCTTTAATTATTTCCCTTGAAATATGGTGCCCTATTGTGTGTGTTGCATATTATTTTTAAATAAGACTCTCGAGCCTCCAAGAAAACCACACGTGGCCAAGTGGCAGTCCTGGGTTTTTGTATGCTATTTCAAGGGACATTTTCTCTTTTTCTTTTTACAGAAATATTTATATGGCTTGATTTTCATTTTGGTAATTAAAATGTCTATGATTAGCAACTATTATGTACTTGCTTGTTCAAGTCATATCATCACCCTGAAAAAACAGTGTTTCAAAGCTCATTTTCACCATTTGTACATTGGGACAGCTATTATGTGAAAACTG
This sequence comes from Centrocercus urophasianus, assembly GCF_019232065.1. Lineage (NCBI taxonomy): Eukaryota > Metazoa > Chordata > Aves > Galliformes > Phasianidae > Centrocercus > Centrocercus urophasianus. The sequence goes on from NW_024884253.1 coordinate 52,066,608, forward strand.
CCAGTTTTATAGTTCAATGAGTTAGCAATCTAGCCTAAAAATAATGAACAAAAAAAGAAAAAATGGCACAAAACACTTCTTACTGCCACTGAGAACAGGTGACTGTAAACACAGTTTGTTTTCTGTCTTCTCACTTCCTTCCCTTTTTGAAAGGCAGCAAACCTGGGGCCTTCATTTTTTTTTTTTCAGTAGACTCTAAGTGGGTATTTTCTATACTAGTAGGAGCCAAGGGAGATTCAAAATTTCTGAATCAGGCTATGAAGATAATAATCTTAATACATAATGCCTTGCTTTCACTTTGTTCCTAAGATCTCTTTCCTGTTTTCAACTGGAAAGCAGCAGACCCAGCATACCACTTATGTATAATTAAATAGACTATTATCTGATTTCAATTGGCATGTGTTGTCTGAGGAGAACACATGCACTGTTAAACTTAGAGACTTCTTGTTCTTTTCAGTTGAGGATGTAACATAGGCCACAGCTAAAATCAAGAGAGAAATTTGGCAAAGAAAAATAGGGTACATTGATTACATCTCTACTCTTTCACTTGATTTCTTGTGCTTTATCTATAACAATGATCATACACAGTCTTTACGTTATATGCATAAGTAAATGTCTGAACCTGAGGAAGTCAAAGAGCATTGTCTTTTTTTTTTTTTTTCTTTTGTCAGTTTTCTTTATTTGAATTTCTATCAGGTTGCTTTTTTTTGTTTGTTTGTTCACTTCAACACAGTTATTCTAAGGCTTGCAAGTCATCCCAGCCTTCTGAACCTGCTTTATCTTGCTATTACATGAACTTTGTTTCCTGAAAGGACCTTGTATGTGGTTTGTGAGCTCTATCTGGAAACACAGAGAGGAAGGTGGCCCTCTGAGGTTGGACCTGCATTCACCCAGCACTGAGAACTGTGGCTGTGATCCAGCAAAGCATTTAAGGTTAGTTCATCTTTAAGCTGTATCCCATTGAAATAAGTGGCATGATCCATACACTTAAACTCACAGTTGAGTGCTTTGCTGGATTGCAGCCAGTGACCATGGTGCTCAACACCTTGCAGGACTGAACTCACTCTCATCTTCAATACTGGCTTAAGGCAAGATATACAAAGATGTGTGAATACGTGTTCTTCATAGATGAGGGGGTTAAACAGAGTATTATTCTCAGGATTACTTCATATTCCATTCAGTAAAGTATATTCTCTTACTTCTTATAACTCTTGCCAGTTATACTGTAAGTGAGAATATTACAATTCCAAAAGAATCTCACTGAGCCTGTCATTCTTCTTTCTTTTTCTGATCATACTGAATTTCATAACTCAAGAGATTCAGGTCAAGCTGGTGTTCTGAATTAAGGTAATTTGTTAACACACATTTTTTAAATCTCTGCCATATTCTGCTGACAAAAGGTGATTTAATATTCAACGGATTCAACACATCTCTACTGCCAGTATACATTTTAAATAAAAGTGTATTTTACAGCTTGGACTACCATGAGCCATTTGGATCTGATTGAATGTCAAGAGCTTCAGGCAGACAAAGTTAAGTATTTCTGTACCTGAACAAGTTTTTTTTTGTTGTTGTTGTTGTGTTGTTGTTTTTTTTAAAGCTGTTTTGAATAGTGAGTCCTACTACTCGAAATACAGATATGTTTTGAACATTTTCACAGAAGAAAACATATAGAAACAGTGGTTGAGATCTATTGAGGTGCATTATTGATTTGGGAACATATTTAGAATTTGGAATATTCATAGCTGTAACAGCATGAATTCAATTCAAATAGATACAGAAAAAGCAGTTGCAAGTTTTCACAAAATCTGTTGCTTTATTTTTTCATAAATTTCAAATATGTCAAAACCACACAAAGCGCTGTCTCTGTCAGGTGAAAAACAACTGTAATGTCTGCAAATGAAGTGAAATTATTGATGCCTATATGTGTATATATATGTATATATAATTTGGCTTTATCACAGTGTATTTAAAGATAACCTCAAATCAGACTACTGAGAGTAACTTTGGCTGTAAATGTGAATTAATTTGAGAGATGCTTTTCTCCTTTTTTTCTTTATTTCCCTTAAGCATCCTTGTGAAATTTGAAGTCCATATCTTTTATCTAAATATCAAGCAATCCGACTTTTTGTCTGCACAGACTAATGATACATTCCAAGTATTATTTACTTGATTATAAATTCTGGTTTGATGGGATACAATCACTTTTCTGTTCTCAATCACCCACTGAATGGTGACATTACTCAGAATTCCATTTAGATGATGCAAATGACCTAATCGGCTTGTCTTTTACCATGGTAATAACTAAACTCAAATGTCAAAGCAATCTTAGTAAACAAAATCTCTCTTATGTAACTGAAATTGTGCTACAAGAAGTATACAGATATTTATTATAGAAATTTTTCTTTATATTATATAGGTGTACACTTTCATACTTATGTTCTGTACTGACATTTCAGTATTTTGTATTCTAAGCAATTAAGAAAGAAAAAATACAGAAGAGGTAAATAAAAAGAGATTAAATTAAAGCGGAAGTACATTTATTTGTTGTATCCATAGCTTCTATGGTAAGCTAGGCCTTTATTCAAAGTTCGAGTGAACTTTATATGAAGCTAATAATTCTTTTTTCAATAGCTGATCATAATTGGTCTGTTTTCTTTATTTATTTTGCCTCCAATAAAAAACCTGAGCCAAACAAGCAATGAATAAGCGTTAACAGAGCATTAGTAGAAACAGCCATAATAACTCTTTGTATTTTTATAGATGTAATATGAGTCACATGGATACGTCCAAATTTACTTTAAATTGTATAGCTTGGTAACAGCATTCAGACTGCTGGGAAACCACTGCCTGTTTCTGCTTAGAAGGCCTGTATACCTATGGCTGGGCTTGTTGTAATAAATATTAAATACATGTCCTGTTTCATACATTGGTTACCATATAGGCTTTCACAAAACTACCATGTAAAGGATGGACATTGTCTTCTGATTTATATCAAGTACGCAGAGATGCCTTTCCAAAAAACAATGCTTGAAACTGTCTGGTGATCTGCAAAATGAATCAAACTTGAGAATCCTTTAGGGAAATCAAAAGTATTTAGTACATTACATTTGTGGCATTGCTGTGATAGATTTGGGGTGAGAGACAAAGATAATAAGCCTGCACATATCACAGTCCATAAGAAATGTTTCAAATTCTTACCGATAAAATTCATGACTGCACGGTCTGTAGCTTAGATAGATCAAGCTGGTGTTGCAGAGCTCTATGGCTTGCAAAACATGATTTCACTGTCAGAAGTAAGATTCTTATAGACATCATATTATTTACTACACCCAACCATCTGAATCTAAGAAGGAGATGAAGGCATCAAATTTAAATTAATATTATTTCTACATAGAATCATAGAATGGCCTGGGTTAAAAAGGAACATAGTTTCTAGTTCAACCCCCCTGTATGTGCAGGGTCACCAATCACTAGACCAGGCTGCCCAGAGCCACATCCAGCCTGGCCTTGAATACCTCTGGGAATGGGGCATCCACAACTTCCTTGGGCAACCTTGTTCCAGTGCTTCACTACCCTCTGCATGAAAAACTTCCTCCTAATATCTAACCTAAGCCTCCCCCGTCTTAGTTTAAAACCATTTCCCCTTGTCCTATCACTGTTCACCCAGCTGCTGCCTGTCTTGTTTATACACTCCCTTCAAATATTGGAAGGCCACAATTCAAAGTGGGTTTCCTTCATAATGCAGTCTGTTCCGTGTACAGGTGGCATTTCATAGGATTAGCAACAACATGCAGTATGTTCTGTTCTTTGACTAAGCAATGTGTATTCCAAGCCAATAAAAGAGACCTTTTAAGCAATTTATTATGTTGTCAATCCTGCCAAACCTTGGAAAGGTACTTAGCTCTATTTTATCTAAATCATTTAGGTTTTCTCTGCTTTTGTCGCATTTGTCACATTATCTCCACACAGTCTAAGTGAACTAACAATGAATTGGTAAGTTTTGGTTAAGGTGCAGACCACAAAAGACAAATATGGAAACTTACACAAAGGCACTTCTAATAGAGAAGTGTGATTTTATGGTAAATTTATATATAGAAGGTACCAGGGATAAATATAGCGAATCGTATCAGCTAAGATTGGTTTTTATTCTATGAAAGATCAACGATCATGTTTCTCAATGATGTTTTAATATGGGAAGATATCACATGAGGTCTATTGGCTGTATAAATAGTTTATTCATTTCTCTTTTGCAGCACACAAGAAAGGTTATAACTGCAGAAGAATGGATGAAAGATGATACTGCATTGTTAATGTGTTGGTGGACTTGTAGCAAAGGTCTAAAAAGGTTTTCTGAGTAAATTTTCGTATCACTCAGCCTCTGGGAGAGTTATCATTAACACTCTAATGAAAACTGCCATTGAGAATAAATCTGTATTCCATGTTGTCTACTTCTGATGTAGATGTGGATATACAGCTGCACTTTTGTATGTGTGGTAAAAGTATATAGAGAAAATACCAAACTTCACTTTTCCAGAAGAAAAGTCACAGTTAAATTTAATGAAAGACTATCTGATCTTAAGAGAAAGTTTTCTTTGAGTTTAAACTGGCTTGATTATTCATGACTGTACAAAACATGATTTATAATAAATCTTTCAAATAAATTAGTGTAAAATTTTAAGTGTGTCTATATAAAAATACATTTAATATTTAAAATTATTGCATACATTTTACATAATTCCGTCTTCTTTACAACCATACTGACGTATTAATTATGTGTGTATATATATTTTTGAACATTTTGAAAAGATGAATTTATTACTAAGAAGAAGTAAAACAAATCAAAACAAGAAAATCAATCCATACACAGATTTCCATAATGGACTCTATTTTTCAAGTACACTGAAAACAAAGGAAATAGATTTCTTATACTAATTTTTGGCTTGAATTCCTCCTTATTTGTGGATCATAGACCTGACAGTGTAGAAAGGCAATGATTTCTTTTATTTTTTGGTGTTTCTAATCAGTTTATTTTTAGGTAAATAGGCAAGTGGTTCAGGATTGTATATGCGGAAATCAGGCTGAAGTCTGTTGATGGCTGTATTTTGCCTCTGTATGAGGAGTGGAATTATATCATATCTACTATGTGCACTGTGATCAAATGTGTTGTTCATAAATGTCCTTTTGGGATCAGTTGTACAATTTTTGTGTACAGCAATATACTAAAGTTTCTAGACAGATAAAATTTACAGAGGTAAAAATGAGCCAACCTGTACTTTAAAACATTGATATAGGGAATGTGAGTCTTTAGATCCCTGAAGAAGAGCAAAAAATAAATCTCTGTGGGTAGTATACACTCCATAAGTAAGTAAATGGAGTAATTTGAAGACTAAGACCAGTTAAGCAGGTAGTGTGAAAAAACCTGCTTTTATTAAGGAAAATGAAACTCTGCTTCCATCAGAGTACTATATTCAGGCTATAGAAAATGAGTTGCTAGACTATGACTTATACTGTATTAGTTGCTCAACCTGTGAGACTTGCAATATTATAACACAGGAAAATATGCAGCAGCCCTGCCCACCCTGCAGCTGTTTGTATAGAAACACTTCTTCCTTTGCAAGACAGTAAAGGTTTCACTGTTGTTGCTGAATTCCCATTGTCATAATCCTTTTTTAGGCCATCATAAAAATTGCTGTGATGAAACGGACTTTGCACCACGTTTGTGAGAGGAAAACGTTTAATGCAGTCCAGACACACAAAAATCTTCAAACCTTTAGGCTCTGTGATTCAAGGATAAAAATGTGATTCCACAGTAACAACAGGACAGAATAGACATAGATACTGATTACTCCTCCCTGTTGCCTTCATGATCCTTTCCTGGGGAAAAGAACTAAGAGGATTTTTTACTTCCATCTTTTATATTTCATACCACAAGCATTTCTGCAGTAAGCCAGGATAGGAAGGGTAATTGGACCAGGCTTTCTACCATGTAATGACTCCAAAGCAAAATGCTGAAGCTTTTTCTTGGTTAGTCACCCTTATTACTGCTGCACAAGAAGTGAATGGATAAATATCCAGTACTCTTCTGACTCTCAACAAACATTAGAAAAATGAAAAAAAGAAGTATGTCAAGCATGATAAAATTGCTATGATATTTTGCAGAGAGGCCTAAGATTTTTTGTAGAAATCGAATAAAAATATCATGCTAATTTTTCCAGACACTCAAGACTGAAAGAAAAAATTGAGGAGATATTGAGTACAATGCTCTGCCATTATATCACTACTTGAATTGATCAAATATATCAATGATAAATTGGATAAATTTACTTTGTTGACTGAAGCAAGCCATAGAATAATTCTAAGCTCTTTAACTAATTCTAAAATAATAAATTGGTTTAATACGTAGATTATGTTTTGCTTATTAGTATGGTTCTTTTACTTTCTGGACAGTTTATAACAATTTATACTTAACTATTGCTGTTTTTTACTGAATGTATTGATAATGAACAGAGGAGACATAAAACAACTTGTAATACTTTCTGTTTATTTATATATAAGCTGAGGAATAAATTGTAGAAACAATCTTGATTAGTGTATTCACTTTCCTATTCTTAGCTTTAAACTATTAAAAAATAAAAACAAAAATCCCTGGTCTATAAAAAAATGAATTCTAAAAAAAAAAAAAAAATTAACCATGGCCACAAAGACTTGTAATCTCTAACAGTTTAATTAATATTTGATTTTGAAATGTAGATCTTTCTTATTTTCCAAAAATGAAATGTATTTCAGAAAGGAAGGATGTTTTAAAAAGAAATTTTTGTATATTTGGTATCTGTGTATCCTCAAGGTTGAAAGCTGCCAATTCTGACAAAAAGGATCAATCAAATCTGCGCTGAAGTGACTACTAAATGTCCTTACTGAGTCCTGTGTCAGTCTCAGTGAGTCACACTTTAATACTCAGAACTCTTTGGTTCAGAATATGAGAATAGGATTGATAAAGGTTGATGATTTCCTTCAAAAGCTTGTCCAGTTTTCCTGGTATGAGATCAAAGCCTAGTACAAGATATCACAACTTTTTTTTGATTCCTTCTTTCACACTCTTGTGCTTCAGAGACAATTATGATATTTTTTTAATTTAATGTTTGCCATACGGTAGTCAGTGTAGATTATAATACTTGTGTTTCATCATAACTATGATCTGACATAATTCTGAGAAAGAAAAAAAAATAAGCCCTGCAGTTCCTACATCAACTACTAAACTTCTCATAGTCAGGATTAGAGAATGGCTTCAAAATCAGATATTAAAGAATAGAGGGAGCCAAGATTCATAATTGAAAGATAATGATAGAGGCATTCATCTGTGAAATGTATGTGTGTTTTCAATTAGTTGCAAATGTTCTTTATACAGCTCAATATATGAGACACATTAGTTTGTAAAACCCACACAACCTTTCAAACAACAGACTCTAGTTTTAGGATGACCTAGAGTATTTGAAACTGAGGAAAATACATGAAGGAATAGAAGTGAGAAGAGGAAAACTGTGTGTGCTAGTTACTATGATGAAACAACAGTAAGGCTCAGTGAAACATAGTCAATTTCCAGCTATTGAACTTATCCTACGAACATGCACATCACTTTCTCAAAGGTTCAGAATACTTTTACATGTAATGCGTTCTCAATCAACTTTATCTATACAACTACATCCTACACAGAAGGAAATAAGGGTTCTGCTGCTGTCAAGACCAATCCTCTATTTTGAAGTATAATACTCTAAGGGAGTCAAAAACAAGTGCTAAAGTTTAGAGGGTAGACATGCAAGTGAAAAATAAATGTCATACCTGTTCTCTTTGTAAAATCAGCTGTGCCCCACTGTCAGGGAATTCTTCTTAAGTTCCTTTTCTCTGTGTGTGGCTGTGTCTCTGCATTCACTCCTTTTGTGTATCGTTTACCACTACTGGCACTGGGAGCTACACCAGCGTCTGTGGGATACGTAGTATGTTTTGAATGAAAGCTCTCCTTGTTACCTTTAACAATGTCAATTGTACTAAATCCCCAGCACTCTGCTCTCCCCTTTGGTAGTTAGAAATAACATTGTTGGCCGCAGTGAGAAAGGGTTTTGAATAAACATTAGGCAGACAGCAAACTTCTACATATAATCATTACATAAATTTGTATTTTAAACATTGGAAAGTTTTAACATTTTTTGAGTGCCAAAATTCGAAACCTTCTTTATAAACTGACAAAAATTGTCTAGGTAAACATTTTCAGCCTATACTCCAATAGAAAGAGTTAAGCAATTCTGATCCAAGATATTGCTGCACTACATGGAGAAGTCTGAACTCAGGCTTGGGGGCTCAAACCCAAGAGGTTGTCACAGTGTAGATACATTGCAGGCAACAATTCCATCACTCTGACCTTTTTCCTTTAATTTTTTCCTTTAAAATTGCATCCTGATATGATAACACCTCTGGTACAAATCTGCATCACTCAATCTTAATCTTTCTGTTCTGTCCCTGACATTAGGAGTTTTTGGAGCCATCCATAGATGGGAAGCTAAAACATATTTTTTGGAAGACAAGGTAACAGAGGTGTGAGGAGAAATTCCTAAAATTAGATGCTCAATGACCCTGCTGTCATAGGTGTTGAGAATGTATTTCTATCTAGACCCACATGGGTTTGGTGACTATTCATACAATTAGGATGTATAATTTATATCCAGTTATTAAAATAGCTATACACTTTCCCCCAGCTGTAGTATGCCATTCACCAATCTCATTTAATTCTAGCAATGCTCTCTAATATACTGTTTTTTGCACAGTAAAACAACTTTTCTGACTTTATTTTACAGGTGTTCATATTAGTGGATAGGATAGTTGAGTAGTTTCCTGTCCATTCTCAGGCATTGTGCTAATTCAGGACAGAGAGAAACATGCTTTCAGGGGTGTATGTGCTCCCTTACAAAAACTCTTTCTGGTGTTTCAAAGCCTAAAAAGCACGGTGAACACAGTTCCTTTTACAGTAAATTATTTCTCTGATTTTCACTCAAGTGAAGAATGATTTAGACTTCTGAGGCCTGCAGTGGAGCCACATACCTTCAATTGCTGAATATCAGTTGACACATGAACCTAGGAGACTCTTGTCTCGTACATAAGACAGTCAATTTCCATGCTCTGTAATCTCAATTTCTTAAACTAATAGTGGACATAGTAGAGCTAGAAGCATGTTAAAGTGTTGTCAGTCTGTTTCACTTTGGACTTAAGTTCTGAATACGTTCAAAAGCACGTTATAAAAATAAATAAATACATTCGAAAGATGTGGGCTCAGGTAGGCAGTCATACGTATGACTTTACTTTTCCTCAAATTGTAAACCATGACTGAGGTATAGAGTTCCTCACTACTCTTCAGTTTCTGAAGTATCTTAAGTCGAATGGGCAGAGGGACTACTCTGATGATAACAAATGCTTAGTTGCACGTCGTTGCTTCCCCTCTTATGATTGTTTTAGTTTATGAAATTGCAACAAGATTTGTGTTGTTAGAAGTCTTTCTTAATTCTTCTTTTTGGAGATAAGAGATTCATTTCAGATTCAAAATGGGCTTAAAGTCCGTTGATTTTGAGGAGTTTGAGTGGTAAGAGGCAACTGATAAAGGTTTCCACTGCAGAGCTGCTCTGTGCTTCTGTAAGTGAATATTGGTTTAAATGATTTCATTTGCATGGCCTTAGCAAAACAGAAGCACTGGCAAAAAGAGGAGAGGTTATCTGTAAACAAAGGTCTGAAATGACATTTTCCTCAAGTTTTTATCAGCAATTTAATAAAACATCTGCTACCAGATTCTGGTTGCTTAACATGGTAGGTGCAGCTGCCTTTTTTTGTTTGTATTTTTGCTTCAATTAACCAGCCAATCAGAAGCTATTTTTATCCTCTGTAATATCTAAAAGAGAATCCCAGGTAATCACATGGAAAGATTCTGATCATTGAAGCTAAATTCTGGGGAGACTGGGGGTCCACGTGAATACTGTTCTGTTTTCTTTATGATCTTTAAAGCTAAACAATTACTTTAGCTGTTTGTGCCTTTAGATTTGCACTGCCAGATGAAGCAGGTTTTTTTTTTTTTTTTTTCTTTTTGTTCAAGCCCAAAATTTTTCTGTGAAATGTTTAGGAACAGAAGACTGAGCGCAGCATTAGCAAAACTAAGATATGATTTCCCTCACTTATTTCCTTAATAGGGACATCAGTCTCCTTGTCGTGATTTCATTACTACACACATATTGCTTTTTTCTTTTCCCCCTCTCTCCCCCCAGGCTTATTTATTCATATTTTACATTGAGGGAAACTAATAAACTAGCAAGTAAGCAAACCAAACCAAAAGAAGCATTGAACAGCAGAAGTGGAATTAAAACCTGGTTCTTATGAAGTGAAACATTAAGTGCAAGTTGTCACGGCAGGGAGTATGCTGTATTTAAAGGCATAGTGAGCACTGAAATACTCATTTCCTTGTAATACTTATAAGCATTGCTTCTTTTTTTTTCTTTTTCTTTTTTTTTTTTTCAAACCCATTTACTGCATTGTATGCAAGGTACTGAAAAAGTTTTCAGTTTTACATAGCACGACGTGTTTGAGACTTGCTCCTACATTCAGTTTAAATACAATAAAAAAAAGAGAGCAGCAAACAGCTGCCACCATCACAGCTAATGCTACCTTGGACACAGTAATGATAAGTAGTTGCCCTGTTTTAAGCTGAGGCGGTTTTATTAGCAACACCAGTGTTTTGGTTGTTGCTGAGTAATAGAATATGCTTAGAGACAGGCAAAGTCATTCAGTGTGGAAAAGTCACTGCCTTTATGCTGCTATGGGAAGGGATGGGTTGGAGACAGGACAGCTTCCTTGAATAAGAACAGGGATTATTCAATACCACATGACATTGTGAAGTAGGCCATTAAATTGTGGGTGGGAGTTGGCTGTGGGTGGGCTGCTGTTCAAGTATTGGTGAAATACTGCATTGTTGGCTGGGTATCAGTTGGTGATTAGTTCATAGAATGGCTTGGGTTGGAAGGGACTGTTTTGTTTTTTTTTTTACTTTTCTAATCACTCTTAAATGAGTTTAGAAATGACTGCGAACTGTTTAATAATAATTAGCAAATAAATTAAAACAATGAAGCCTCCACAGCATCTGCCCATTTGAAACTTTTATATAAGACTGTTTTGAGGATGTTTCCTGATATCTTGGCAGTGATTAATAGAATATGCTATTCAACCATTGTAGATATGTTTACACCTATGCTTAAAATTGAAAGGTTTTGGCCTCAAGGCTCAAATTCATAAGGGTCTAGTCTATCTTGCAAAAGTGCTGTTGTGTTTGCATTAATTTTATTTTCTAAATTTCTTAATTACAGCTGCTGTAACTTCATGTATTGCTTCCCCTAACCTTAGTTCTACATTAGAAGACACTAAGTGTAACTGTGTTGTAAATTTACTGTTATACTATTAATATTTTCCCAAATTTCCAGGAAGGTTTTGAATTTCTTATTTATGTCTACTTTAGGAGCATGCAAGGTTCTCTAAAACCTTCCACTTGTTAGGATGTGCAACAGATTCTAAAGTTCCACCCTTTCCCTTCTTACACTTCGGGTCTTTGTTTAATGACAAATACCTCATTTTTCTAGCATTGATCACATATCTATTCAGCACCTAAGAGTTAACAGTGAAGTAGGGAAGAAAGCAAACTTGCTTTCAGTTCTTTATGACCTAATTTTCAAATTGTTCTTTTGCATGACAGCAAATGAGGCCAATATCACTTTTCTGTACAAGTAATGGTATGCATGTAAACAGATCTGGAAATCAAACGCTTGAAAGATTTGTCTACTGCATTTTATTAATCATTTTTCTAATTGTACCTTTTCATCTGCTGTCACGGAGTTGACCAGATCAATCTATGTCCGTGACAGGGGCGACAGGCCTCTGCCCTCCCCCCCCCACCCCAGTCCCACAAAAATGGGAAGGAAGAAAGGGAGGAAAAGAGCAGTGGCAACAATCTATGGAGGAAAACTTGTTTTACTATAATATTGGAATACAAGATAACAAAATATAATACAATTTAATTGAAATTGGGATTAATAAATCAGACAAGATGAGAGATTTCCCGGGACCGATTCAAACCTGAAAAGCTTGGAACAGCCAGGAAAGCACCTCCAGCACCCACTGCAAGGCAGCAAGAGAGCGACCCCCCCACCCGGAAGGGCCAGATCCCGTGACTGCTGTAATGTACAGGGATAGGTACTTGGAATTGGGGCAGTGACACTTTAATGCCCCGTACACTACATGATGTTTTGATGTGGAATACTGAAACCCAAAAACAAAAAACAAAAACAAACAAACAAAAAAAAAACCATACAACCATGACATCTGCACTAACATTTTTTAAGAATTAGGCCTTTCTCATTGCGAAAGAACAGGAATATTACTTCTTTAGTTGTAGTTGATTTCTCTTTGGGGTAACAAAAAGTAGAATATAAAAGTGTTTTCCATGCTACAAAGATTTTCTGGCCTCACATGATTTTCCCTGCTAATTAAAATAAGTAATGTTTAGTTTTTAGTTTATGTTGTTGTTGTTGTTATTATTATTATTATTAAATCTATTATTACTTTCTAGCATTCATATTTTTTCCTGTGCAATTCTGAAGCAATGACAGATAGTTATTCTGGGTTAGATAAAATGCTCAAGCAGTTTTGTCTTTTAAGGAAGCATATCTCAATAAGCAAACAGTTTATTTATGCATCTCTTAGAATTAAATTATACCGTCTGAATAAATGCTGTTAATAACTTTAAATATGGCCCAAGGTAGGAGAATGTCAGAGTCTCATGGATTGCAAAAGATCTAAGCAACATTTTTGCCTCATATTCAATTTGATGGGTTTTGGTGGTCTTGTTTGTTTCTTTGTTTACTGTTTGATTGTTTTGTTTTCATGGAATTCTTGTTAATGTTTTTGGAAACATGTTTCGTCTTACACATAGAAAGCTTCATAACATGATTTATTATTTCGTTTGCATTTCAGAGGCAATTGTCATCATTTTCTATTTGACAGTGTTAGCAAAGTCTTCATACTAGATGCATCATGATTTCATTTTATATTCCTCTTCACCCCTATCACCCCTATATTTATGCTGTATTCAAGGTAAAAATCAGTCTCTTCTCTGTGCTCCATTTATTGGTAAGTTAGACTGCTAGTGACAATCTCAGAAACAATAATTAATCAGCTCAGATATTCTGTACAAAGAGAACTTAGCTTGATGGGGCATAAGTTCTTTTATTGTCTTATAGCTTTTGAGTATCTGTAAAAAAAAACTTTTAAAAGTGATTTCTTCTGATTTCCCCAAGAAAGAAACATTAAAGATTAAAATGTTCTTATTTCTCTTTCTTGTGGTACATTTTCTCAAATGTGATAAGATTTCAAGCACATCAGACTTCACCTAGCTCTGCAAATCCACTTTGTTTTATGAAATTTAGAGAACAAGTGCAATGATTTATAAAATACTTTGAAAATCCTAAGTTAGTGATGGATTTTATTTTGCATTAGATAAGAAGGATGACATTTCCTACTAATACAATTGTTTTGTTCATACAAGTGTGTATCAAAGCTAATTTCTTCAGCTGCTAATTATACACCTCCCTGCCTCCCCAATATTAGGTGACGTGTCTGTTATACGAGTTATACGGACTTGGTGTTTTCAGCATCCTAGCATTTTCAGTTTTATTCCTGCTAGTTCAAGCTGAGGTCAACAAGGCTGTTTACAGTTATCTTCTCCTGTTAAGAGGATAGTCATATTTTTTGTAAACTCTCTGACAGAAAGTAGCATTGTCTTGCATAGTTACACACAGGTCATCCTTGAATTTTTCAGAATAAGCATTTTCTAGTTGATGATAATGTAATGTGAAAGTAATGAAATACCTTTTAATAGTCCCTCAATTTCCAAGCACTAAGGAGTTAGCAGGAAAAAAACAGTTCTTATGAACAGACTTGTTTGATCTCACATCCATTTAATTATGTTTTTTAAGAATTACAGTTCACTGCTGTAGTTATGTTAGAATGCATTCTCTGGGAGCCTTTTATTGCTTTAGATGTACTTGTAAACGCCCACTGAATTTTCACTCAGCCCTAGTGGAACTTAAGAGGTGCAATAGAGGTCTCAGCATCTGAGCAGTGATGTTATTTGTGTATGCTCTAAACACAAATAGGAACCCTGCGGGAATGAGTTGCAATGCTCAAAGCTTGTCAAAGTTCTTTGTGGATTTGTAGAGGAAAAAAATACCAACAAATGCAGAGCAAGGTGAACCTCGTATGAACCATATACTCCCTACTATCAAGTATTCCAATAGTTTTCTGAGGTTTTCAGCTAGGTAAAGGAAAATCACCTATAATTTTCTCCTCACATAAAACGGGAAGCGTCACACAAAATTTCCTGCACGTGAACTTCAGAGAATGTGAACTTACAATTGCAAATACAGATTGAGCTCTTTCTTATAAATTTGATATTTACTTCTGACACATTTTGCATACAGGTAATGGAAAGGAGTGGAATTGTCAAAATGATCAGAATGTTTTATTTGTAGATTTTCCTGAAATGTTCATTCACTTACTCCTGCTAGAAAACTATCTTGCATCTAACAAATGTTTGCTTGAGGAACTCAACTGTCTAAACACACAGAATGATCACAGCCAGCGGTATCCCATAAGTCAGATCATTTTTCCCTGTATTTTCAATGCACCCATAAAGCAACATCCAGTTCTTTGTTGAACAGAAGCCAGAACATAAGTACAAATTGAGATTTCAACCCTCACTAAGATATGAAATTTTAGAGGATAAAATTATTTGCAAGATGCTTTATTTCAAAGGGATGCTTCAGTGGATGAAAATAACTATTATCAAGAAACAAACAGGGAAATAAGAAGATGCGCCTTGAATCCCATAATTCTTCACAGTGCAAATAAATTGAAAGATCAGATTTCTTTTTTTTTTTTTTTTTTTTTTTCAAATAAATTCAAATATTATTTTTTTTTTTTTTTTTTTTTTTTTTTTTCAGTTCTCCACCCTTCTTTATTTTTTCTTGTTTTTGTTGTTGTTGTTGCTATGGTTTTCAAATTGCAGCAGCAGAATGTATATAAATGATCTTAATTTTTAAATTAATTCTAAAGGTGGTAATCAGCTTCAGTTCTGTTTATTATTGAGCCTAAAGTAAACCAAACTCTTGATTTGCTGATGACATAACTTTGGTGCAATTTGTTCAGCTTAGAAGGAAAAGTTATAAGATATAAAATCATTTGATAGCACTGGCGGTGAAAGGCATATCAAATAAATTTGTAGGCTCTCCAATTCTCTTCTTCATATAGTAGGAAGAAAGAGCACAGTGTCATTGTAACTGTCCAGCATTTGCACCAAAACTGAGACAGGAAATGTGAAGGTCACCTTAGTATGGAACCAGAAATGAAGAACCCAGCATTGTCAGAGTTGTGCAATATTAAAAGACACAATCTCTCAGTGCAGTAGACAGACCAAATTTTCTGCATTTTTTTTTTACTAGGAACTTATTGTTATGCCTCCAATATGTGAGCTTGTTTGTCCCTTAGTCTTATGGTTTATTCCAGAACAAAATTACAGTCTCATAAAACAGTGTACTGGTGCTCTAACTATGTAATTAGACTTCAGTATGAAACGTTGTAGAGTGTTATTATTAAGTGATTGTTTTGTTTAATTGTTGATTATAAAATAATATTAAATATGCACTGATAAAACTATTATAAGCAAAACATTGTAAAGATATGTTGAAATAATGTACATTTTGTAACTATTAAGCATAAATATGGGCTTCTATAATTTGATAAATCTTGCTAAGTGTTTGGTCTTTTTTCTCTGACTATATCATAGGCTGTTGCAGCTCCATTAAGAAAACTTGCTTTTGTAAATATTTGAGGTAATCTCATTTTCTGGGCTCTCCTTGGAAAATATTGTGCTTCAATTTTTTTAATACCAGACAATCATCTTGTATATTGTGAAGACTTTAAGGCCAGATAACTCTCAGAATGTGAGGAATGAAGCTCAATTGTTTGAAAAATTTCTCTATATGTAAATATTTACTTCTATTCAGCTGAGAATGCTCCAACAGTTAACTTAATTAAGATTTTAACCTTCCTAATATTTCTTACTCAATTAGAAAGTAATTATATTTTTTTATTTCTTATTCCAGAAAATACAGAGATTGAGAGAAGACTGGAGTAAAAATTATCCTGGATATTTAATTTATGCTCTTTTTTTTTTTCCCCCAAAATAATGAGTCTCCTTCCTTTTCTTTCTCTATTGTTCTGCTCCTATTTGTTAAATGCCTTCTTTAAAATTTACTAAAATATAAAATTAATATGTACATTAAGTGTGCAGATACAGAAGCAATTTTATTGGCAGATATAGTAGGAATTGAACCAATGAGATGCAGAAGTAAACATTTAAACTTTTATTTCTATCAAAATATTCAACAGACTATTACTGGGGGCTCCAGGAATTTACTTCGTATGTCTGATGGTCTGATGGCTCTGAAGAGTACTTGTAATTTGCTCTTGCCAGTGGATTACATATTGCCATTACTTAAAAAAACTAAAAAAATTTAAAAAAAAAAAAAAAAAAAAAAAAAAAAAAAAAAA
>NW_024884253.1:52083396-52149314 GCF_019232065.1 Centrocercus urophasianus
TGTAACACCTGTAATTCTTAGGGCGTATATGGGAAATTATGTGTGGACACTTAAATTTATGAGTTTAAACTTGCTGTTGAATTTGACCTTGATTTTGTAACTGTGAGTTCTTCAGAGCATAAGAGTGTTGTGGATTTTAGTGTTCAGTGGCCTCTGTATAGACTTCTAAAGCCATGAGATATCAGGGTCCTTCACGAGAGAAAAGGCCTCTCTTACTCAAACTGATGTTTCCAGTTATAACTCTGTAAGAGCTTTCTGAGTCAGCTCAACGAAATTCTGTTGTCAGGAAGAAGTAGATTAGGAAGTAATCTACTGCAACTGAGATTAGGTAGATTTAGCTGTTGTACAAGGAAGGTGAGAAAGTAATTTGAGTGAAGAAAAATAATTTGACCTAGGAACCAAAACAAGAACTTAAGAAGACAGAAAAAACGTAGAGACTCTATAGAGCTTAACAACTTTTTTTTTTTTTTTTTTTTTTACCCGTACATACAGTGTGCTAGCCTGATGGATTTTTATAGAAAATGTTATTGTCATAGAATCATAGAATCATAGAATGGCCTGGGTTGAAAAGGACAACAATGATCATCGAGTTTCAACCCCCCTGCTATGTGCAGGGTCACCAACCACTTGACCAGGCTGTCCAGAGTCATCATAGCGTCTTCTTTATTTGTTTGTTTGTTCTTTTCATATAAACATAGAATGGCCTGAGTTGAAAAGGACATTGAAGATCATCTAGTTTCAACCCCACTGCTCTAGGCAAGTATGCCAACCACTAAGACCAGGCTGCCCAGAGCCACATCCAGCTTGGCCTTGAATGCATCTAGGGACAGGGTATCCACAGCGCCTCCTTGGGCAGCCTGCTCTGGTGCTTCACCACCCTCTATGAAACACTTCCTCCTAATGTCTAACCTAAACCTCCCCTGTCTTAGTTTAAAGCCATTCCCCCTTGTCCTGTCACTATCAACCCATGGAAACAGGGTTTTGATCATTTCTGTTTGCTTATTATCCCCAGTATGAACCTGAAACTTCTTATTTAGTGAAAGATGGTAGAAACTTAGTCTTATATGTTTATAGAACAAGCTTATGATGTAATGCTGTAAAGTTACTCCCCTTGGTAAGGAAAAGTTTGCCTTCAACCCTCTCCACAATTCTCAAAAAGAACTACTATCTTTCCAAAGAGTCACATTACTGCCGGGTTTTTTTTTGTTGTTTTTTTTTTTTTTTTTTAAATGGCAAGAGTTTTACAAATTTCTAAGAGCGGTGAAATATGTTTGTGAAATACTGTGAATAAATGAGTCACATTTCTGAAGTAAACATCAATAGATTTCCTTTTATTTGTTCATCAGGTTCATCAAGTTCATCAAGAAGCTACCATCACTTTCTTCATTTCAAGCGCAGATACCTTCTGGGGAAAACTGTCTTATTTCCACTGATTTCCACTGGACCAGCAAATGTTTCTACCACTTTATGAACCTGACTTTCTGTGGAAATAAGTCTTATCCAATACAAAGTCAACATGAGCCTCCTGTACCCTCACCTCTCACATTTCAAAAATATATGAACTCGCTGATCAAGTGAAGACTAATTTGAGAGAAGTGGAGCTCTTAATCTCTTAATGCTCTTTTCCTAATTCTGCATCATCTAGGAGATGTGACTGTGTATTTCAGTTGTTGTCCCTTGAACATCAACTCCAGCATCTTAATTTTCTTTCTCTGTGATTCAGGAATAGCACAGAATCTTCCTTGACTTTTTCTTTACTTCTCCTTATTTTACTTCCCTTCTGTTTTTTAAATTAGTATACTGTAGTGTCCTGCTTTAGAATTAGAGTGAAATCAGGCTATGAAAGACATAGATGCAAGTACACTATTTGAACAATAAATACCTTAGTACCATTTTCAAATCAATAAACATGATCATGATAATTGCATTTAGCAAATACTTTGTGAAGCAAAACTGTTGCCATTTTATTACTTATGCGTCCTAATAAATAAAAAGGAACTGCAGATCAACTGTCATAGTTCAGGTAGAGCTGGCAAGAGAAAAACAGTTTAAACAGATTTTTATCTGTACTTTGTGAATGTTTGATATGAAAATTGCTGGGAAAAGCAGTAAAAAATAGGATCCCTTTAAGCCGTTTGTGAGTCTTAAAAAACATCAGTGGAATATATGTCCCATAGGCAATGCCATTTGTAAATGACTTCTGTAAGAACTATTCATAAATAAAATGAGTAGAGTTCGGAATAAAAATGATAAAGCTGACATTTTTTTCTAACTGAACTTGCCAGTTGGAGGGAAGCATCCCCTAGTGGGCCATCTCTAAGAATGAGAATAACGGAGGTAACCGCTAATGAGGATAAATGTATTGGGAGCTTTTTGAAGGTTTTAAGTGCCAATAGATAATCTGCAGTCTTCCTTAACTGCAGGGAAAAAGGGATTCAGATCGATGGGGAAAAAAAGGCTTGAAAATGTGGCACTCTGTCCTTGCTTTAAGTTCTTAGATGACCATGCTAGAAAAAAGAAAATTGGCACAAAGGATAATAAAAAAAATAAAACCTCAAGAGAGCTGGTATTTATCCTTTATAATAATCAGAAAGTATGGGCAAGAAATTTTCAACAATAAAATTAAATATAGAGCTATTGAAAAATCAAATAAGGTCTTAGAGTTTATGGTAGTGACACCATTTCTTTTACAATACCGTCTGGAAGCTATTCTGTTCTTAAATCTGATAAATGATTCTTTGTACATTACAAAATTTCAGCATCCACAAGCTGAAGCCCAAAGGATTGATAGTAGTTGGAGCAGTACTATTTTTATAAAGTGGGCTAATCACAGGCACAATGATTTAAGTCCTTGTAAAATAAAGCTTTCAAGAGATCTGACTTCCCTTTTTTTTTTCTTTTTTTTCTTTTTCTTTTTTTCCTGTCACACAGTAGGGGATATCTGAACTTTGAAAAATTAGTCAAGCATACAATAAAAAAAGTTAAGTAGTGTCATATCCATTTGGATTTCAGCTTTGAGTATTTTTTCTCATCAAAAAAGCAGTCACCAGAAGAAAACATATAGAAAAGAAGAATAGAGAAGAAAGTTTATATTAAAGCAATATGCAGGTTAGGAGACCCTAGTGGTCATAAATCGAGAATGTCATTGTTAAAAATCTGGTTGTTTATTTCCGGAAGCATTTCCCTATCTCATTGACTTCTATTCTGAATATTTATTTCCCCATGAAATAAGCTTAAATTGTAAAAAGTGTGTGTATATATATATATATTTGTATGCAGACACTTACGCACACCAATGCATTTAAAATTTCATAATGGTTTAGAACTTAACAGTAACACACTTAAGTCCTATTCAAAACTTATAATTTTATTATACATTTATGAGACCTTGAGACTGGTCTACCTTCCAAAATGCAGTTTGCAAATTTTTCAGTGCAATCAGAGACAGTTTAGCTTACCTGTTGCCACTTTGAAAATATATTCCTAATCAATGGGAATTAAGGTATACCACAGTTCCAGATTGATTTTAATAACACCACTCACGACCACCACCCTCGCACAAAATAGAAAGAAAAAAAAAGGAAAAATTCTGGAAAAAAATTACGGACATATTTACAGACTTGCATGGTCTGCTGAACAAGGAAATGCATTTCAACAAATCTCATCTGCAAGCATGTGTTTTTTAGAGCTCCTTTGGTTTATGGCACAATCTTATCTGTCTTTCCCTGCTCTCCTCCACCTTCTTCATATAAATAATATGAAAAATGAATATAAATTAAAGAAAATGAAATCTCTTCTTATCCCTTATTATGTTGTTAGCAGTGACAAATGATTATTTTTTTAGTGTTCAACACTGTTACATTTAGCACCATACACAGAAGATTTTCTGAAATGGCACAACTTCCATAACTCTCATGGAAATTTTGGAGTTGTACACTGTTATAATTGTAACTAACTTATTCTCTGAAGATTTGGTCATTGGATTATGATTCCTTCCATTTAGATTTGTAGAAGAACTGCACCAATAATACTAACATAAATAGCATGTACTTCGCATGTAGCTTATTAAAATGTCTGATATCAAAACAAGTATTAGTGCCATGTCTGCTCAGCAGGAACAGCATGAAGACAAGCTCTGTCAGTTTCCTCAACTTTCAGTAGTTCTTGTCTTATCTGCCATGCAGCATACATTCTATTGAGTGCTCGCTACATTGGCAAAAGTAACCAAGTGTCTACCCTTGGTGACTTAACAGTGACAGTCCTTACACAGCAAGGGATTTTCTGGTAGTTAAAATTTCTGGCCAAAAAAAGTTGATAGTGTCCATTGCTGAATAGTGTAACCAAGCATGTAAGACTGGAAGACAGAAGAAAGGCTTAACCATCACGTCTTCATTCTTCATATCTTGTGCTTCTCCAAGTCAACACATAGAGAACGACTTGCATTGAAAAGTGAGTAATGATAGTCCAAAGAAATCCTGATGGCAGTACAGAAAAGATAAGTACAGACAGGAAACAGAAAGGTTTAAGTTAGTATTCCTCTATATACACAGGAGATTGCAATTTAATCTGAAAAAAAGCTGTATTTAAAGTTTTCTTTTTATTTTATTTTTTTTTTTTTCCATAGGGCTTTTCCTTGGTTTTAGAATATCAATAAAGCGGAAAAAAAAATCTATAAAATTAACAAATAGATAAATATAAACATTTATATCTAGCTTGAATCTAAAACAGAAAATTGCCTACACTGTACTCTTCTCCATTTTTTTTTAGTTTGCAATTCCCAAAGTTATTGGTATGATTTTTGTTCATTCTAGGTGTGTACTTCTATTTGAAAGAGTGCATATGAAGTATGCTCAAATCAAGTAAAGGACTGATTAAATGTCGTCAATACTATTGAGTTCAAAAGCGAGGTTCTTTATTAATTTCATCTGGTATCTAGTCTCATAGTGATCCAGAAATTTTTTCAGATTGCACATTCTGATGTGGTTTCATGCTACTTTCCTTCATTTTTCAGGACAAATTACTAATTAAGAAGTCTCAGTCTCTGAAGATGGAATATTGACATTTAAGTGCTTATATAAAAAAAAAATTCTTGTAGGATTTTTTTTTAAAAGAAAATTATATAACATGTAAAGTATTTTAATTAAGTCTTCTAAATTGCAGAAGGAAATACATCTCTTTCTCCTTCATTAAAAGAATTATAATAGCCTAGAGTAGGCTATTATTCAACATTGTGAGAATACTGAGTATGCTAAATTAATCTGTTTATTTCTACAATGCAATTTCCATCCTTTTAATCATGGAATAAGAAATGGCCAGGAGAACTCAGCCTTAAAACTTTTTATAGTTTTTTTTAATGTTGACACTTCTTTATATTTCTAATTCCTTTAAATTTGCATTGATTCCTGTCCTATTTACAGTGACTTTAAAGTTCAAGACTTTTAGATTTGCATTTGAATTTAATGGAAGTAAAATATCATGTCATCAACTGCAAAGAATAGTCTTTCTTTCAGTTTTTTTATATTTTAGTATTTTATGTGTTGTTTAATCATGCTGGACCATCTAAGGACTACTATGCTTCTTAAAATTCTATGAATATGGTAACTGAAGTGTTACAAATAACAGCTCTATCATTTCAATATGTGCTACATTTCTCATTTTAAGAATTTTATTACAAAGGTCACTATTGAATGAAGAACTCAGAAATAAGGTATTTAACAGAACTGCACACAACTGCAGCAGCTCACTCAAATTTAAGACTATGGAGAATCTGAGAGAGGCAGCAAGGATAATTTGAAGGAGCTGTTTTCATACAATTTTACTGTTGCAGTTGTTATTCCAACATCTAATATCACAGTCTAATATGTGGTGTTAATATGTGAAGTTAATACGATGTCTACTATGTGCTAGTAAACAAGATCTATTATCTTCATAAATGTGAATATTAAATAAAATTAGATACTGACAATAACTGGATGCTGGGATGCTGACACAGAAAACATTCCAAATTAGTAGATAATTTGACAGAACATTTATATTCTAACTGATATATCTCAACTTCATATTTAGAAAAAAGTTGACAATTTCATTTTCCAGTTAAAAGCTTCAGGAAATAAGGGCCATTTCAGTTTATTTCTAACTAATCCAGAGATGGAATGGTGAAATAAAATGTTTGCCTATGTCTATCTAACTATATAGATCCCCATGGATTTTTAATACTTTTTTAATACTGTGGCTATATAAGAGATGGAAATAGCATTTTGAAATGCTATGAGAAAACATCAAATATTTAATGAGAACAAGCAAGTGAAGAATGAAGGTGCTTTGGTGACTTCTAAGAAGAATAGCATGCAAAATCACATGTTCTCTACTGAAATAAAATTGTAATATCTAAAAACAATTTGAGAGAGAGAAAGAGTTGATTTAAAGGACAGTAAGGTCTTACTGAAAAGAGATCTGAACATAAAGGGAAATAAATTAGACACTATTTATGTTAATTAATTAAAGCTGTAGTAACATTAGAGAAGGTTAAATCACAGTCTCGATATAAAGTCTGCGTATTCACGCAGAAAACATTGTTTGACTGAAGCTACATATTTCAGTCTCTTTTACTGCTATTTTCTAATTCCATGCTTACAAACTATTTCTTTTAAGCTACAGCAAAAACAGGAAGAAAGAAAAATCTGGAAAACTTGGGCTGCTAAGCCCTCTGCATCTGGGAAAATCATAAAACAGTACCTTTGGGAATCAATATTAAAACATATATATGACAAGGACATTATCTGAGACAGCCAGCATGGCTTCAACAAGGACAAATTGTGCCTGGCCAATCTGTTGTTTTTCTAAGATAAAGTGACTGCATCAGTCAACTAGGGAAGACCAACTGGGAAGACCACCTACCTGGACTTCTGTAAAGCCTTTGACAAACTCCTATGTATAAATTAGAAATATATGGATTTAAAGAGTGGACTATTCTCTGTATATAATTAGAATTGTTTTTTTTTTCTCTTTAGGTCTATGACAAAAGTACTGCTGAGACCCAAACAGTAATCATAGAGATTGTTAGAAACTGTTATGAAGGAGTTAAAAAAAAATAAAAAATCATAATATCACTTATAAATACATACTGTGCTTACACTTGAAAGTGATGCATAATGCTGGTTACCTCCTATCAAAGATAATAGCATCATAGAATTGCTCAGGTTGGAAAAGACCTTCAAGATCATGAAGTCCAACCTAACCATACTACCGAAATTCTAACAACTGGCATCTAAATCATGTCCCCGAGTACCACACCCAAATGGTTTTTAAACACAGTCCAGAATGGTGACTCAATCACCTCCCTGGGGAACCTATTCCAGTGCTTAACAACCATTTCTGCAAAGAAGTTTTTCCTGATATCGAGCCTAAACCTCCCCTGGCACAACTTGAGGCCATTAAGAAATGATGAAGTAGAACAAGCAAGGTACAGAGAAGGGCTAGACAGATCATGAGAAATAAGGTGTAAATTTCACAAAAAAAATTTCTTTTGCCTAGAAAACAAGTAACCTAGGAGGGTTTTGTCTGTCTGGAAAAGGGGGATGGGAATGTGTTGTGATTTAACCCAGCAGGTGGCTAAGTACTGCACAGTTATGTGCTGACTCCCTCCTTCCCATTGGGCTGGGGGAGAGAATGAAAAAAAAAACAACAAAAAAATCCACTCACGAGATGAGATAAAACTATTTATTGAAACAGAAAAAAAAAGGAAAAGGATAAAAGTTATGCAACATATGCGTATATGAATGTATATAATAAGTGATGAACAAGCAATTGCTTGCCATCCCCCAACCAATGCCCAGTTAGCCCTGAGTAGTAGAAAAGAGATGAACTCCCACCCCTTTCAAAACTTTCCTTCAGCATGATGTCATATAGCATGGAATATTCCTTTGGGCAGTTTAAGTCTGCTGTCCTATTTCTGTCCCCTCACAGCTCCTTGGGTGCCCCCTAATTGGTAGGACAGTAGGAAAACCTGACTGTCCTTAGCTCTTACAGCACTGCTCAGCAAGAACTAGAAACATCAGTGTATTATCAGCGTTTTTTCTCCTAAAACCAAAACTTGGCATCATATTGTCTTGCTGCAATTTATAGGAGGGAGAGGAGGTTCTTTTAATATCTGTATATCCAGTGTGAGATTAAGAAACAGCGGTTCAAATGTTGGTCCGACCAGTTTATTACAGATTTTAAACAGAGATGGGGAAGAGGCGGACGAACACTATTATGAATTAGGGTAATGGAGAAGGGAAGGAGGGCAATAGAAAAGATAGAAAAAAGGAAGCAAGGAGTCTTTATAAGAGACAAGAGGGAGAGAGTCAGCACCATGGATCCAATGTGGTTCATAGTTCAGTCATTGATCTTCAATAGTGGTGGGTCATCGAGCATTCTTGTTCTGTTGAGGACAATGGTGACCACAGTGATGATGGCCCCTTTTTAATGATAGTACCAACTTATAAGTCCAAAGAGGTCGAGTCAGCTCTCTTTGGAATGACAGCTTCTGGCTCTGGGATCTCAGAAGAAACTCCTTTGTTCCTGGCCTTGCCAGCAGATAAGGGGGAGCAGAGAGGCACCAACTTGTATCTTGCCTTCACAGGATATAATGGCATCATCCCCCAGTCTCTCATAGCAAGCTGGAGTTATTTGGTGACAAATAGCTAGTGGCTTGATCTTCTGCCACTAAACAGTCCTGAGCACTATCTTCCAAAGGCAAACAGCTAAAATTGTCCACACAGCAATGTTGATTGCCACACGGCAACACCCATCACTCATCTGCTAGACAAGTCAGTCTTATCACAAGAAATACCTCAGGAAGTAAGCTTTCAGCCAAAAAACAAAGAAGGTTTCTCACACATATCAGATACTAATAAGAAAAACAAATTCTGTCTCAGCTGAAACTAAGACAGAATGATATACTTTTTGTTTCTCATAACAGAGAAACTAAGCCATAAGAAATAATTCTAACACTGGTTTTAAAACAAATAAAAATTTTCTTAAAAATTACATATAATTGTCCAGATTAAACATGTTACTGATGAACTTCCTAAATAAACAACTGAGGAAAACTTGAAAAGGGATTTCTCTAGGGAAAACAAAGCTGAGAGAAAGCTTTGTATGTTTTTTCTCTGTCTTAGTATGAGCCACTGTGGAACATAATGTGTTAAACTAGATGTGTCTCTATGCCTGTAACTACAGTCTTAGACTTAAAAATGAATTTTCTGGGCTGATAAAGATTAGCTCAAGGGTAATTATAACCTTCCTTCAAACACTTCTTTTTAGCAGTTTTGATATCTCAATCTGAATGTTAACAGTATTTACCTAGAAATATTAACAAATTAAAATGTTCCACATTTCAGACAATTCTGCTTAGTAAAACAAAAACAAAAACTAGTTAGACACAGTGAGTGCCTAGCATTACTAGTACATTCTTCAGCCCTTTCCTAGACCTTAGCAATAACAAAGTCAGAGGAAAGGAACTAATTGAGACTGGCTGGTAAGTGCTATGTTTAACTTCCGTTGGAGCAAAGCAAATTCTCATGCAGGCCCTATTTTTGTACAATGAGAAAATTAGAACTACAAGGGTTACTTGGTACAAGAACATATACTCTTTATTCTGTGCTATTCCCATCAATTTTGTAAGAACTCTGTAAAGTGTGACACGTTTTCAGGTGGTGAATTGATACAAACACACATATTTAAATAGAGCTATCTCATTTCTTACTAAGAACTAGATCCCTCATGAGTTAATGTCATTGACTTTTATACAGCAAATGAAATTTCAGTGAATATATTCAGTGAAGAGCTGCCATTCAGTCTGGTGCCTTCTCATAAATTATACCATAGATAGCATTTCTGCAAATCCTAAACTGAATGCAGTAAGTGCATCATGTAAATGAAATAGTTTTTGCAACAGTGGGTATAATATATATGTTGCTGTTTTTGTTTTGTTTTGTTTTTAATTCTGCTCCCATTACAAAGATAAGGTGTTCTTTTCATGAAGATAACAGAAATCAGTAAGTTCTGTACTACAGATTTGCAAAATTGGTTGCAAGTTACAGTAAATGATACAAACTTAGGTAATGAGGACACTCATATACAGAAAAAGTATAAAATTAATGTTCTTTTGTTCTTTGTATGGTCCACCTCTAAACATGATAAAAGGCAAGAATTAGCTGTGGACATACTGAGAAATTTTCGCCACTCTCGCATTCTTTGAAGTGAAGGAAACATTTTTTCTACCCTGCCTTACATCATTTATTCCTCCAGTCAGATTTATACCCTAGAAACCACCAGATACACATTGACTCAGGATCATTTTCACCTGTAGTCACTGTTCTGATCATCACTTTTTTTAAACTTGAGAGATTCTTAGTCCAAGAGAACAAAGATGATATTCAGCACCGAAAGTACAAGTTTCATTCACAATAAATAGAAACATAGAATGGCTTGGATTGGAAGGAACCTCAAAGATCATCTGTTTCCAACCTTCTCGCCTTGGGCAAAGTTGCCAACCAACAGATACTAGGTATTAAATCAAGTTACCCAGGGCCTCATCTAACACACCTTTGAACATCTCCAAGCATGTAGCATCCACAGCTTCTCTTGAGTAGCCTGTTCCACCACCCTCTGAGTAAAAAATTTCCCTATAAGGTCTAATTTAAATCTCCCTCTCTTTTTGTTTAAAACTGTTCTACCTTGTCGTGTTACTATCAGACTGTGCAAAAAGCATGTATCCCTCCTCATTATGAGCTTCTTTTAAGTACTGGAAGATCACAGTGAGGTTTCCCTGGAGCATTCTCACAACCAGGCAGAACAAACCCAGCTTCTTCAGCCTGTCTTCATAGAAGTAATGCTCCAGCCTTCCAAAATCTTGACATCCTGGTAGAGCTGGAGGACTCAGGCCTGGATGCAGGACTCCAATTCTTTATCCATCAAATAGTCCAACTCTCAAATCCATCCCTCTCCATTTTAGATGTAACAGTTTGGTGTGGGATCATGTCAAAGACCTTGCAGACTTCTACACATGCTACATCAGTTGGATACACTTCCTCTGTCCATCAATACTGCCACTCCATTGTAGAAGGACATCAAAAGCATCAGGCATGATCTACCCTTGGTGAAATGAACTTCCTCTCCAGATACACAATACTTTTTCCTCAGTTACTTGAAGAATGATGGAGGTTAATGCATTTAGAATCAGAAAGCAAACTGAAGACTATAAAAATTATACTTTATATACTGCTGTGCTGTAGAATAATCTTTGTAGATTTTTTTTTCATTACTACTTAACTCTTAGCGAGGTATTACATTACTTTTATACTGAAAGGAAATGCAGTCAAAGGTGGTGGGGCACACCATAGGAGAACATATGTTGTAAACCTACTTTCAGTATAGTACAGTTTTGTTCATAGCAATATTATTCCTTTAATTAAGCAGAACTGAGAAAAAAAAAGAAAAAAAAAAAAAAAAAAAAAGAGGGAGATTCACCTTTGAAGACCCTGATTACAAAGCTGAGTCAGCTTTTTTTGTATAACATTTCAGTTCCTATATTACTGCAACATATTTTCTACTCTTTAATTTGAGATTCAGCAAGTAAAATCTCCTGAAATCTTAGTATAACTATAAACATTATTGGAAAGGAGTGCTAAACATAAATAGTTCTCTTCAATAACACAGACCTTGATGCATATCAGGAAAAGGGATGATGAGGCCACTGGGCTTTTGGAGAATGCTATATATGTGCAACATAAATGGTAAAACTGGAAAGCTTTAGTTGTATTTAAGAATGTACAAAGTACTAAGGTGAAAGTCAACATAGGATAACAAAGCTAATGCAGTTAACAGAAAACAGAGAAGCAGAGATGTGTCATTTAGTCACATTTTTCACAACTACAGGCCGGTGAGTCTCACCTCCGTGCCTGGGAAGATCATGGAACGGATCCTCCTGGACAACATGCTCGATCACATAAAGAATGAGAATGTGATCCGAGACAGCCAGCACGGCTTCACCAAAGGAAGGTCATGCCTAACTAATCTTGTGGCCTTCTATGATGGAGTGACGGCATTGGTGGACGAAGGGAAGGCGACCGATGTCATTTACCTGGACCTGAGCAAGGCCTTTGACATGGTCCCCCACCACATCCTCATCTCCAAATTGGAGGGAAGTGGATTTGATGGGTGGACGACCCGATGGATAAGCAATTGGTTGAAAGGCCGCAGACAGAGGGTGGTGGTCAATGGCTCTATGTCCAGGTGGAGGCCGGTAATAAGTGGTGTCCCCCAAGGGTCTGTCTTGGGACCGGTGCTCTTTAACATCTTTATTAATGACATCGATGAGGGAATTGAGTGCACCCTCAGCAAGTTTGCTGACGACACCAAGCTGAGTGGTGCGGTTGATACGGTGGAAGGAAGGGATGCCATTCAGAGGGACCTCGACAGGCTGGAGGGCTGGGCTCGGGTGAACCTAATGAGGTTCAACACGGCAAAGTGCAAGGTTTTGCATTTGGGCCGGAAGAACCCCAGGCACCCATACAGGCTGGGAGGAGTGGTCCTTGAGAGCAGCTCGGCAGAGAAGGACCTGGGGGTCCTGATGGACGAGAGACTGAACATGAGCCAGCAGTGCGCTCTGGCAGCTCGAAAGGCAAATGGGATCCTGGGCTCCATCAGGAGAGGGGTGGTCAGCAGGGACAGGGAGGCGATTGTCCCTCTCTACTCGGCTCTTGTGAGGCCCCATCTGGAGTACTGTGTCCAGGTGTGGAGCCCTCAGTACAAGAAAGACATTGAGATTTTGGAAAGGGTCCAGAGGAGGGCGACTAAGATGATCAGGGGGCTGGAGCACCTCCCCTATGAGGACAGGCTGAGGGAGTTGGGCTTGTTCAGCCTGGAGAAGAGAAGGCTGCGGGGTGACCTCATTGCAGCCTATCAATACCTGAAGGGAACCTACACCCACGAGGGGAGTAAACTCTTCAAAAGGGCTGACAACAGCAGGACTAGGGGAAATGGATCGAAGTTGAAGGAGGGAAGATTTAGGTTGGATGTTAGGGGGAAGTTCTATACAAGGAGAGTGGTTAGGCCCTGGAACGGGCTGCCCAGGGAGGTTGTGGATGCCCCGTCCTTGGATGTGTTTAAGGCCAGGTTGGACAGGGTCCTGGGCAACCTGATCTGAATGTGTGTGTTTGGTGGCCCTGCTAGGCAGGGGGGTTGGAACTACATGATCCTTGAGGTCCCTTCCAACCCGGGTGATTCTGTGATTCTGTGTGATTCTGTGATTTGGTTCTTTCTCTTCTTTAGCAGAAGTACCATGTTAGCAAGTGGATGGCTGTTCATAAATATTGGCAGTACTCAGTCCCAGCACAGTGCATGACAGTTTTCAATAAAATATTCATTGTGATGCTTTGAGGTCTTCAGAGGTACATAAAATAGTCCCCAAACTGCACATTACATGCAGTTTTCCATTATACACTGCACAAAATGTCCTTGACATTCAAGAGTTTGCCATACATATTTTAACATGCATCACTCCAGGGTGTATTTGAAAATACCCTCCACTTGCCTTTAATAATAATGACTTGTCAAATGGAATCCAGATCTTGGTTAATCTAACATAATATGGACTTGATGACTTTTATTAACTGTCAAATGGAGCCCAATAGCCGTCAAAAACATTTTTCCCTTCTGTCATGCATTTGTTCCCAGCATGTTTCGTTTCTGATCACAAATGTAAAAGGTTAATAAGCTGCAATATTAAAAGTTGTTAATATTCAATATTCATGGAAAGTGAATAATTTTGCAGATTTTTTATTTTAAAGACATTGTGGCATTAATGTGACTGTTCTGCAGCCTTACAGAAGCACGGCATGCTGCATGTAATAGCTAATTTGAAAGCTAAAATTTCTGTGAAGTATCAATGCCATATTAGACTGCACTCATCTTTATTAAAATTCACATGATTGCTTCAGTATTCTGATTGGTTTATTTTTTCCCCATTCTGTTTCCTCCTGCCCACTTTTCTCTTCTTGCTAATACAAGCTGTGATTAATATTATCTCATAAACATTTTATGTTTAAAATATAAAATGACCATGGGTAATAAACAGAAAGGGACAATTTTTAAATATCCATTTAGGTTGCTGTTTTTGCAAGGCTGGTTATCAATGATTATTTTTCCACATTGTTAGGCTTCTCAAGCACGGAAATCAAGTCAAACCTTGTTCTAATTACAGACAAATAGCCTGAGCACCAGTCAAGATTGTTAAAGATTCACAAGGCTAGAAGTATAGAGATACTGGTGGTGGAACAATCCTACTCTCATATAATGGGACAAAAGCACACTCACAAAATTTGTTCTGGTGGCATGTTAGTAACACAGGGAATAGAAT
The DNA here is from genome assembly GCF_019232065.1 of Centrocercus urophasianus. Classification (NCBI taxonomy): domain Eukaryota; kingdom Metazoa; phylum Chordata; class Aves; order Galliformes; family Phasianidae; genus Centrocercus; species Centrocercus urophasianus. Next base: position 52,097,801 of record NW_024884253.1, read on the forward strand.
TTGATAAACAGTCCTTCAATAATATTTGAACTTGAATAGAAGGCGCAACTAGACACTATAGATCTATTTTTCAAACATATATATATAGTGACTTTATTTTTCCTTTTTTTTTTCTTTTATTTCCCTTTTAAGTTTACAGAGTCTTAAATATCTTCATTAATCAGGAAGAAAACTTTATGTTTTAGCATATTTAGCGTATTTAGCAGAATTTTATATATGTGTTTTCTAATATGCTTTTTTTACAAATCATACATAGATTTTAGCTCTAATCAAAATAGATTTCCCCTTAAAATAAGTTCTGTCATTTGAAACTGTTGACACTGAATTTCCTGTCAATAAAATGCATTTATTTTAGACCTGAACATGTCAGATATGAAAAGTAGTAGCACTCAGTGGTGCTACAGACTATATTTCATTTATTTCCTTTAATACAGGCCACCATTGGGCAAAATACATTCCATTTCAGGTCTGAACTTTAATATTAGCTGGTTTCATTTCTTCTTGCATGGTTCTGTCAGCTTCACAATTCTTCGAAAATGTGAAAATGAGGGATTCAAAGAATGATAATTTTGAGGTTTAGCTGGAAAGTTAACCCTGGTATATTCTCTTTATTACTAGGAGTAATTGCCATGAATAGTATTTTAATCATTTCAGAGAGAGACATTGAGATGTACTGATGTATTTCACTGTGCAGTAAGAACATTCATAAAATATCTAATTAGCTTTGTTACTGAGTAATACTCAATTATTTCTTAATGTAATAGAAAACACGCCTATTGTTGGTATGACATTCCTTGTTTCTACTGAGTACTGAAGCTATTTAAAAAGAAAAAGAAAAAAAATCATTTCTTGTTTGTTTTGGTTGGTTGTTTTTAAGTTTTCCTTAAAGGAGAGAAAAATGATGATTAGCTTGTTAAGACTACATGCAGTGAATCTAATTTCAGACAATCTCTGAGCTGTGCAGGATTTTTTTCTTATTTCCAAAGTCTTAGAAGACAGAATCAAACCATTAACATCATTCTTATTGAGATTTCTGAAAGTACACAATAAACTTTTAAATAAAAGTCCATTGCATTTGTGGCTTAGTTTAAATCCAAGATTTATTTAAGAATGGGCCTACAGACCAAACTCACCCTATGAAGGAGAGCTCTGATGGTGAATGACACTTGCAGTGCAAGTAATCGTGAAAAGGCATACAATTGCTCTCTTTAATGACATTCCTACTGCTAGTTGTTCCTGTGTTCTGTGAAGATAAAGCATTGCTTGAACCCTAAGATAATTCAGCATGATGTACAATTTTCACGGGATATGGAACGTTGGTAATTCTAGTAGATACTGCTACTGTACTTCTGTACAGTTTTCTGCACTTTCACACAATTATTAAAAATTATACCTATCTTTCTTAACTATCTCAGAAATTGTTAACTTAAAACAAAACTAGTATTAATATATATTCACAGGTGGGAATTATTCATTAACAATAAAATACACCTATTTTACATAGCGATTCAGTAAGCTAATTATACATAAAGCTTATTTGCTACTTAGATTACTGCTTAACAAAGAGCATTTTTGGCAGATATATCAACTCCATACTGCCAATGACTTTCTTTCATATACCATATGGAAAAGAAAATCCTGAAATGATCTTCGGAAGAGTCACAGTAATTATTTTGTTACTGGTTGGGGTGATTGTATTGTATGATATCTCATTGTATTTTTAATTGGTTTTCAGCAACATAAAGAAACATAATCATGCAGTGTGCTCTAAACACACTGTGTTTCCATACATTTGGTCTCATATTATCACAGAAATCGACTTTTTATGATATTATATACAGAACTTGTTGCCAACTTATAATTATTAGAATCCATCTCAGTACTAACATACCCTCTATGAATTGAAGAATAAGCCAGAAATTCTTTCTTTGGGTACTAACCTGATAAAAATGAGAAAAGGAAAGGAAGAGTGGTAAGGAAAGGAACTGTAATTCCTTTTTACAAACTGTAATTCCTACAGAAATTGTAAGTGGGGATGAAAAAACCCCTAAACATTTATTTATTTAATACTTAAGTTCGTTCATCATGTTTGGTATTTTGTCTGTCAACTTATGTCATTAAAGTAATCAAATTTATTTTTTTATAAATCATGTCTATATTTTAAAATAAAGTATAAGGCTTTTATTGAAAGAATACAAAGAATAATATTCTTTCTTCTGTATTATTAATTGTTGTTGCTTCATGTACAGGATAGAGTCTTACACTGTAGTGACAGGACTATAGCACTGTTGGAAGAAGCTGGCTGAGGTCTAACTTAGAGGTGACCCAATAGGAGTTTAGGTGTGCTCACAATCCATTACAGCGTACACCTGAAATCTGCAGTAGGTGGTGATATGGATAAATACCCTACAGATTATATATTAGTCATTAGGACAGCATCTATTTGAATACACAGCAGCTCTTTGAAGCCAGGAAACTTATCTCACGGTATTGCAAGAGATTTATTTTCCATTCCTGCAAAAAAAAAAAAAAAAAAAAAAAAAAAAAAGTTCCTTCAGAATCTCTTCAGAACCAAGCATTTTCAATTTCCATCTAAATGCTTTTACAATCACTGCCTTTTTTTATTTCGCAATTCTGATAATTCTGTGTTCTGTGAACCTCCAAGAAGATACTAAAGATACTGGAATAGCAGAATGCAACAAAGCAGTTATTCCATTCTCCTATTGCCACTCTTTGTAAGTGTGTTTTCTGCAGGGAAGGGCAAACTTCTCTTCTACTAAATAAATGAATACACTTTAAATAAACAAACAAACAAACAAACAAACAATGAAAAAATGTATTTGTGCACACTTTTAATTAACAATATAAATATTTTCAAAATAATAACATTTTTTTACAATGGCTGTAAGACATTCCAAAATAAACACTTAGTGGTGGTAATTCACGCCTAGTTGCACTAATGTTGATGTATCCTTCAGCCTCATAGCTAGCCGCAGACACTAACTATGAATTAATGCAGTCACTGTTTACATCCTACTATATTTTATTTCTTAATTAAAAATGAACTACTTTATTAAGCTGGAGAAATGAAGCTTCACCCCCTCCTTGCCTGAATGAGTCTCTGAGCAGCACAAAAGTCGCTTTCAACTTTCCTCATTTCAAGCCTCTCACAGTAACTATTCACACAGAGATTTGTTGACTGCTCTTGAATACAGCTGCTTCTTTTGCACTGTGGTAATCCATGTATTTGCAGGATAATGAGTTGTGGGAATGTCTAGATTCTGCACCCTACCTTTCTTCTAAGCTGTCTTCCTGCCATAATAAAATACCCCTCTAGAAATAAACCCTAAATAAGTACTTCTGTTACAGCAATGTAACTTTCTTTCAGTATTTTGCAATGAAACAGCAATGCCAACGGCTTACAGGGCCATGTCTTCAAAAGAAACAGTTTTGTTTTTTTTCCCACTGAGTTGGTTAGGTAAGGTACTCCGGAGTCTAGAAAATAAAAGCTCTGTGTAGCTATAAAGTTAATACATATGCTACAAAATTATTTTGAATCTCACGTAATATGAACTGATAAAAAAATAGTATACTTGCATTAACCTAACATTTCAAATAGATTTCGAAGATAAATTCATGTAATTAATAAAGATTGTGTTACAACTAGTGTTACTGCTTAGTCATTGTTTTATTCTTTTAAAAGCTTATACAGACTAATTATATTGTCCTTAAACTGGTTCACTGATTATTTAGACTTTCTACTGCTTTTCTTTGTAGAATTATTTTTCCTGATTTATAGGACTTATTCCCCTCTCCTTGTCTATTGTCGTAATATATTACTCATAACAAACTGTGATTCCTATACTATACTATCCCATTCTGTGCTATGCTATGCAATCCTATGTCATATTATACTATGCTATACTGTTAACCTATCCTGTCCTACCATATTCTTCAGGGTGTTTTCCCTCTGATTCTTAGGAACTGCCAAGAAAAGATTTCCCAGAATACTGTCCACGGTTGAGGAAATCAGTCACACAATACACCAATATCTTTACCCACCAATTCTTCATAAAGTAGTCAAGTATCCTCATGAGATTTTTACCTTCCAACTAGTTATCTACAAATACCTCGGTAGCACTTTGTCTACAGATAGCAAGGGTGAGAAATATTTTGATCCCATTGAGGTTACTACCAAAGCGGAGTTTTTCACTTGCATTTTAGTTTTTGTAATTCACAGCATCTTCAGCATAAACACGTTCTTCCTTCAGTGAAAGGATTATCCACATCAGTGAGACTGCAAGATGTCAAATTTATTTCCATAATTATTGCTCTAACATGAAACTTATTACTGCTTTTATGCAGTTATGAGTTCTGCTTGTTCCTTTATTTTTATCATTCTAAACATCCATTGCTAAATTCTGCCACAGAATAACACCTTGAATACACTATCAAACCTTTTGGTGATGACTTAGTTAGTTAGTTAGTTAGTTAGTTATCTGCCTAATCAGTGTCACACATTTCAGTTTTCCTAAATCATTACCCTTTGTGTGTATTCAAATAGTACTGGAGTCTATGCCTTTAGCCAACAATTCAAAAAAGGCAAAAAAAATTCAAAAACATTACTGCAACAAAATGATTCCATTCTGCCTGAAATATTCAGGAAAAACTGAAGAAAAGCATTTGACATTATGAATGTTTTTTCTTAATACATATCTTGGCCCTAGCTAATATCGGAGTGCTCAAAATAATTCAGTCATATTTGTGGGTGTGTGAGGGACAAGATACGGAAATAACTAGATTTAGAAAAGGCATCTAGAAGGTCACATAGCTCCTAGTGGTATAAAATTTGTATTCCATAAATTGCAATCACAATTGGAGCAGATAATGTTAGATAGAGTGCAGTTTGTCTAATGCTTCTGGTTCTGAAGTTATACTCACCTGTTAATAATTTTGCTAGACTAGACATTTGGAGTGCATGTTGTATCACTTTGATTACGAGTTCTGACATAAATCCACAACTTCCATAAATTTTAGAGTGTTCAGTGAAAAAAAAAAGTACTTTGCATAGAAAAAAGAGTAAGAATTCCTGTTTTTAAGTGGCAGTAATATTTCTATATCTTGAATGAGGTCTTTAAATCCAGTCCCTCCTTACTCCTGCCTCCTTGCTCTTCTTACTTTTCCTTTGGTAATGGACTCCTCAAGTATGATATGGCAAATTTTAAACTTCTGTGTTTTATATACAATGCAAAGCCTTCCATGAAAGATTCATTGACTGTTTTCCATACAGAAGCAGGTAATGAGCATTCTGAACTTATCAGTTCTGAATTTAGCCTATATTCACATGCATATATAGAGTACAATGTATACTTCTACATAGTTCACTGACTGTACTGTGGACAGCTAACGTGTCATTTGTACCTTAATAACTGTTAGTGATCTTTATAGACATCTCCATTACTGTTTTTTGTTTTCACTGAACTGATATGTGGTCATATTCCATCAATGTTACAGCTTAAAGTAAAATAAACAAAGAAAGAAAACCAAACTAAAATTAGTAAACTACTGATGTTTAACATTTATTAATTATTAACATTTAACTGTTAACATTTTTTATCTTGACGTTCATGTTTGGAACATGTTTAGTAGATTCCACATTTAAAATGAAAAATATTCTCCTTATGGAGTTCACTGTCCACATAGTCCATGCAACTTCAGTGCTTTTGAAAATGAAAATTGCTTGTTTCATGTTATTTTTGAAGAAGATTTTATTCTATACTCCAAAAGCCAAAGACATCCATATGCTGTTAAAACAAGGTCCTAAGTTTAGAACTTCAGGCTTTTCCTTCAAATTGACATCACCATTCTATGTGTTACTGGTTTAGGCTGTCCTGTGTGCTTCCTTTTGGTGTGAAAATTGTTAGTTATGCTTACAAAGCACCAGACTTACAAAGATTCAGACCCTGGCAAGTGTTTATACATATACATAACAATTCATAGCAATTTCTTCATATTGAAACTGGCTCTTGAGAGGTTGTGACTAAAAGGTGAGACAGTGTGAATGCTCAAAGTAATTTTCCATTGAATCCTCGATCATTTTGTTTATTTGCCTTTAATTTCAAGTGCTAGAATTACCAATATTGTGTGTTGATAACATGCTATTTTAAGGTAAAAATTGATTAAAGTTTCATGTCTGTAAGTTTCTATGTGACTGCACATCATGAAAAGAATTAAAAGGCAAATCCCTAGGTAAAAATGTTGTTATTAAATAGGTATTATTTTTGCAGCCTTTAGGCTAATAAAAACCAGTATTATAAGCTACATTTGTATTTACGGAAATGCGTATATGCATACAAGCATATAGCGCATATTTAAAGGCATATATGTATGTGTACCAACAGAGATAAAAAGTTTGGAGTTGACTTTTTTGGATATTAAAATCAATAAGAACTATTAAAAATAAGATTCTAATACGGGTTTTCTACATTATCTTCCTTGAACACATTTTTCCATAGTCTGACAACAGAAATCTTTTGTATTAAAACACAGGCATATACTTGGATGGATAAATATTACTAAAAGCAATCATTCAGAACTTACGAGGCTTGGAGAGGGCTAGATAAGTTTGTTCCATTTTGGTACAGAAATAGAAAAACTCAGTTAAACTATTTTAAGAGGGAAAATATCAATGTTCTTATCTATATTTTATCCTTAATCCCCTGAGTTTGCAAAAAGTAGTGAGTTTTATAACAGCGAGGAATAGAATATTTGGTACTAGTATGATAAGAACAGCATTTTTCTCAGGAGGTGACTTTCAAAATGTTTCTCAGTTAAATAACCCGGAACGCTTTCAGGCAGAGTGCACAGCAGACAGGTAAAGACAGCAAGAGGTTTATTATAATTTAGAAAATTGTCTAACTTTAAGTTAAATAGTTCTATTAGAAAGCAGAATACCAGCAATGATAAAATAATCACCTTGAATAGATATGACCAGACAAACTACAAAACGCCTCAAGATAAAGCCAATTTCTCAGCATCTTTTTCTATTTTTACAATCCAAGGACCTTTATAAGTGTAAGCATTGGACTTGCATTTATAATGAATGGGGATGTTTTATTATTGAATTCAGTGAACTGAACCCTCACAACATTCCTGAGTAGTGTTTATGTAAGCATGTTATCTATTTACTGAAAATATTTTTATACTCTTTATTCAAAATTATACCTACAGACTGTGATTATAATTCTAGCATGCTAGATAAAATAAAGACAGCTTAAAATTTTGATATTTTCTCTTTTTTTTTCCAACTTTTTCAGCTTTTATACTCCAAATGAATCTTTTTCTAAAAACAAGAGCCTTTTTCTTAAATCCTATGAGGAACTAATTTCTTCTGATGAAAAAACTATTTACTGCCTTTAAAAAAAAAAAAATTTCTATAGAATGATACATCTTAATTCACATCTAATGCACTGCTCAATATGAGTTAGAACTTGATATCACACTTTTGTTTAAAATGCAATTAAAAGGCACTGAAGGCTTGCAATGTTTTTCTGTAAATAGCTTGAAAATATTATGGACATGGTTTTCTTCACTTTCAGAAGTTTCACATTTCCCCCAGAGTGAATTATGAATCAATTCATGTTCATTATTTAAGAATTACAAAAAACAAAAACAAACAAACAAACAAAAAACGTGTACCACTATATAATAAATTTTGAGATATTGAACATAAATGTCTTTGAGTTACCAAGGTGATGTTATTTCTCAAATGTGAATAATGACTAAATTTTGAATGTCCTGCATAAAAAGTATATAAAAGAATATCTAGTGGTAAGATTTTCATTTTTTTTAAAAAAATAGGCTTTCAAGTAAGACTGAAATAAATCCCAACTTTGAACTTGTTCTTGTATATTTGCTGACAAAGCATACCAAATCAGACACTGTGTTAGCAGGGGTATATTAGAAAAGAGGTGGAATTATTTAGCAAAGGTTAAGCATTATGAGCATGCAGGCTTAAAATATTTATGGGAGCTTCCTTGCATCTGCTGGCTAGGAATTCATGTGTAGATATATTCATTGCCATTCTTAAGGAATGAGTGGAATGTCATGGTTTTATGATTTTTGGTTATCAGTATTCCACATCATAACATCATGAAGTGCACTGGGACTTAAAGAGTTAATGCTCAAGCTCCAAGTACTTGTCCAGAAGAGAAGAACTACATACCCCAGGGGGCTTTGCTGTCAGAGAGGAGATACAAACCCTGGCAAGGTCACCTGATGCGCTCTTCTTCGTCAGGCTCTCCTCCCTGCTGCTCAACTGAACTGTGCATCTCACCTCAGCATTGTGGTGAGGCCTATCCGCCTTTTGGACACTCTCATATATTTGATTTATTAGCTTCAATTCTAATTATATTGTATTATAGTGTGTTATTTTGCATTCCGATACTATATTTAGTAAATTAGTTTGTTTCTCCTGAGATCATTGCTGCTGTTTTTATTGATTTTGTGGTCCCCTGTTTCCCTTTTCCGTAGGCATGGATCTGTGGATCCTTCCACCCCGCAAGTCACAGAACCAAGCCGAACCAGCCCATAAACCGTTGACATAGAATAAATCCTGTGTTAAAAACCTGGAACTATTGTCCAATCAGACTGACACTGAAACTATGAAGTCACAAGCTTGTGTCAGATCTCTTTGGAGAAAGTCTTCTCTCAGGACAAACATTCTTAGTGCTTAAATGGTCAGAACTGAGTAGGCTAAGATTTATTGTAGACTCACAGAATGTTTGAAGCTGGAAGGTCACTTCTGAAGTGTATATGGTCCAGCAAGCACTGCCACCCAAAGCAGGTTGCCCAGGACCATATCCAGGTGGCTTTTGCACAAACTCTCTGGAGAATCTGTGCCAATGCTCAGTACTTACAGTGAAAAACTGTTTCCTGGTGTACCCAGGGACCCTCCTGTGTTTCAGTTCATGCCCACTCCTGCCTCTTCTCCTGTCACTGGGCACCACAGAAAAGAGCCTTTATCTTCTTTGCACTGTTTCTTCTGGTATTTGTAAACATTCATGAAATTCCCCTTTCCTCCTCTTCTATGTCAGCCTCTTCTCATAGAAGAGTTTCTTCAGGTTCTAGTCTTTGTCACTCTTCTTTGGGCTCTTTTCAGTAAGTCCCTGCCTGTTTTGTGCTAGAAAGTCTAGGCTGAATTGGATACAGTACTTCAGACATGGCCTCACTGGTGCTGAGCAGAGGAAAGGATCATCTCCCTCACTCTTAAAACAGCCCAAGACACCATTAACCTTATTTATTTGTTTGTTTGTTTGTTTGTTTGTTTGTTTAGAGCAAAGGCACCACAAAACCCAGGTCCTTTTCCCCTCACTTCCTTCCTTAACTGCTCCATTTTACTACGTGGCTCCTCCAACACTCTATTCCTCTTAATGGACAGAGGGTCGTCTTTCCTGAAGATCTGTTTCTACTGTACAAAACCCTGTCTGTTTTGAAGCCTCTGCTATAGCTCCAACACCTGCCAAGGAAGCTTCTCTCTGGTGTGTCACCATCATACCTGAGAGCAAGTGATTCAGTGAGTGATTGCCTTTCCCTTTCTTCTACACAAACTACTGTACCTGTTGGCTGAGTTTTGAGTCTTGTCTTTGTTTAATCTTCCTGCAAGCACCAGCCAAAAAAGTTGCATCTCTTCGACTGGGGTAGCTGCAGCAACAGCTCCAGGCATCCTGGATTGAGGGCAGCTAATCATACTCGTTAGAATCTACTAGAGCTTTCTTGGGCTAAAAAACTTAATTGTGTCCTTATCTGTCAGCAGCAGGCACCCCCACTCATTTCAGAGTTCCCAGATATTTCCCTATGATTCTGGACCTTGTTCCCAAATGAAAAGAGAACTCTGGAAACAGAACTTGAGACTGCAATAGAACAGAGACTGCAATAAAGGAGCTGCAGCTTAGGCCTCTTTAATTGTTGTCCATCACTGTTAAATATTTATATACAGAATTTTCCCACAGTTTTTGTTCTACATAACAAAGTTTTCCTTTCCTCTGTTTATTGCAAGGATCCTTATGTGGCGGTGTCCTAGTTCCAGCTGGGACAGAGTTGATTTTTTTTTCCTTCTTTATAATGTCCAGTATGATGCTATGTTTTGGCTTTGGGAGGAAAACAATGTACATAACACACCCATGTGTGGGCAGGCTGCTCCAGCAGGGGTATCCACGGCCTCTTTCAGGCTCTTGTCTAACATGGGTCAGTTTTTGGACTGATTACAGAGCCGCCCCTCATCACTGTTGAAACTCTGCCATGCAAACCCAATACAAATTCCTAGGCTACAAATGTAGCAGAAATAGTAGCTTAGCATTTGCTATAGGACTGTTAACTGTGCTTGATTGCTTGCTTGAACACTGGCTGTTAAAGCTGATGAATAAAGTTCTTTTGATTTCATTTCCTTCACCTATTTCTTTAACCTTTCCTTGTTTTCAACTGCATATATTCAGGAATCTGTTACACACATCAATTACGTAATGAGAAATATTACGATTAGTACATAGAGGTATTAGTATAATGATTAGAACGCTTATCATTTACATGTATTTAACAACATTTAGTCTGTCTCTACTTGGGCTTAAATGCAGACAGCTAATCTTTGAAAGCAACTCTGGACAGAAATTGAGCGTAATGGAGTCCTGTGGTGAAGGACATGAGTGAGCAATTAAGTAAAGGAATTGGAAGCAACTTAGTTTTAATTCAAACTCTGTGAAACTGCAGTCATCAGTATTCAAACGTTTAGTGAAATAAAATTAAGAAAACTTTTCTTCTATTTTGTTAATACATGTGCTGAAGCCACCAGTGTACCATTATATCATTAGCTGAATTACACTTTCTTAATTACAAGCTTGCTTAATTACAAGATTAAGGCTGCAGTAAGCTAGGAAATCTTGTCAGAAATACACTTGATGATGAAAACCCAACTCAGTCACCTTTTCTTCTGCATAAAGACATGATTTATTGGGAAGGAAGGAAAAGATTAAGATTTCTGTTCCTTAGCTCTGTGTATGAGTTTGCTAAGTGACAGGACTCCATCAGGGTTTAAATACTGCTGTTGCAGTATGACATTATACATTCTTCTCACAAGGTGACTTAACATTGATTCACACTTACAGAACTGATGTACACATTTAGGGATACACACCATAAGCATCCTCATATAGCACACAAAGGAAAATTATCAAGAATATCTTTCTTATCTTTCTTACACTTAAATCTCGGTTTCTGCTCTATTCTTGACTCTGGTACTTGAAATTATAATTACTTTCAGTAAGATTTATGTCTTGGTGGAAGTCTATTAGTATGAAACAACTGCTGAGGTAGGAGAGATTTTTTGGTACAAGTGAGACAAATGTCAGTGCAGTGAAGACACTTAGAAAAGCTTTGACAATAGGTATTATTTTATGCATACTGAGAGATCACTAAGCATACACATATGTTTTAAGTGTGGTTTGTTTATGAAATTTGAAATAAAAGAAAATTTACTTTTTAATCCTTTTTCCTTTACATTTTCAACAGCAAAAACTATGCACTTTAATAAAATTTACTGATTTGTGTAGTAATTTCTATTCTTTGGCTTTTGAGAAGCAGGATTTTTCCAAAAGCTTTTTCTTTTTACTTTTTTTTATTTAATCCAGTAAACATTATATTATTCACTGCTTCAGAAAGGATATTTATAATTCATATATGGACGCTAATCATTGCACAGATAAATACGTGCTCAGAATAGCAAGTGTCCATATTTTTCAGTGATTTGCACTCATATAACTTTATTGCAGTGACTTCAGTGTCACAAATGTAACAAAAACGAGATTTCACTTATATATGATAAAGATTAATTCTTGTCAATAAAAATCTGCAAACACAATTTTAAACAATTCCCACCTGATTATTAGACTGTTTTTGGACTTCTCCCATTTGCCTTGATTGTACTGCAGCTTCAATTTATGCATTGTCTCATGTAAATGCTTAAAATTATAGCTGCAATGTTATTGCTACTGAATTTTGTCTAAACAGCCCATCCTCCCTAAGAGCAGACCTGGGCTGTAACTCAAGGCAATGGAGGCTGCTAATGACTTCTACAATAGCAAGCACACTGTCTGAATAATGATTGAAAGGACAATCACTTCAATATCTCAGTATTTAGTTCTTTGGAAGTAGAAACATTAGCAACACAAAATGAAATGCATGAACCCAGAACTTCTAATTTTTTTTTCCCAGATCTGGAAGCAATAGAGCTAAAGAGCACAAGACAGTGTATTAGCATAAACCGGCAATTTTAAGCCTGAACTAAAAATTCCTGTGCCACTCACTCAATCAGTACTGCTTCAGAACCTGCTTCTGTGTTGGGTAATGCTCTAACTTGAGAAACAGGGCTGACACTGTGCAGAAAATGCTTACAGTGATTTTTCTGAGCAGATGTCAATGCAAAGAACCAATTCAAATGTGCAGTTAAACAAACAAAACAACAACAACAAAAAACAACAACAGAACTAAAACAAAACGAAGTAACACAAACCTGTTTCTGTTTCCTGTTCTGTGCTTTAGTTACGTCTGGTGAAAATACACAGTATTTGAATTTCCAAAGCTTGAGCTTCCTGACCAATAGCTGCTGAGATATACTCTGGAAAATATGTTTCTTTTCTGCATTGCATACCTTGACTTATTAAACCAACTCTCTTTCATTAAACCCCTTTATCTTTCTTTCTTCCCTCTTCAATTATATGCTGCATTTATAGTACTGAAACACAATAAGTAATTTCATAAACTGAAAATGTTCTAAATGTACAATATTTTAGAAGATGCATGACCATTACAAGAGGATAAAAGGTGAAAGAGGGCATAATGTTCTATGAATTGTCAACACATGTAAAGCAGAACAGCAAAAGTAAATAGAGACAAATATCATCCATTACCTTTACAAAATTCAACCAGTGAAGTTCCTCAGAATCCTGCAGTACCACTATAAAAATCTTGAAAAACATTTCTAGCTGACATATCCTTGTCATCAAACTCTTCTGAATGTTTTGTAATCCTTACAATATTTTATGTTATTTTTCTAAAGCATAACTTCACTTGAATTATTTGCTACTAAAACCTCTTATATAAAGACATAAAATTGATAAATGAAATTTAAATCTGGGTTGTCAAAATTCAAGGTAAAAAATAGCTATGAATTTTTCTCTAAAGGTGAAAGAAGTTTTTCTATGTATCATATAAGTACACTTTTGTGTAGAGAGCAAAGGATGCAGAAACTAGAGACTACTGGGACGTAGGGAAATAGGTGGATAAGGAGATACACCTATTCTGAATTAGAGCAGCATTTTTATTAAGATGCTCTGTAGAATATAATATAGACTGGATACATAGCGTGATAAAACTTCATCTCCTCATTTCCCCTTTTCCCTTCTGTTCCTATGTCTTTATGCCTTCCAGAACAAAAATAAACTAGGGATCAGTTTGTACTTTCAGTTACTTAGATCAGCAATTTAGAGGTGAAAAAAAATAAGGCATATTTATAGCTTACAAAGTCAAATTTATTCCTTATTGTCTGAGAGTCTACATAAACCATGTGCAAACTCAAGTCTTTCAAAATCATATCTGATAATATCCTTCAGATCTTTTCCCTGTTGCAGCCAGCAACAGATTTGTATGCAAACCCCATGAAGGTCTCCAGTTTAGCTTGTGTGAAAAATACTGGTTTTGTGATTACATTTCAAAAGAGTAGGATACATTTGAAAAAAGTACTAGAAAATGAGCTTGCACTGACCTTCTGATCATTCACATTGCTAAACTGCATCCTCCTGCTGAAGTCTGAACCTGTTTCTCTAGTTCTGGTTGCATTTAGGTTTATTCTGATTTCAGAATGTTGTATCATCTTGTATGTCATTCATTTTTGCTATCTTGTCTCTATACTTTGAAGCCACAATTTTGAAGAGAGTTCATTACAACATTAATGTACAAAACTTTCACCAGATTTGGCTTCCCCCACTGTCCAGTGGAAAAAAAAAAAATGTGGAGCAGAAAGTAGAAAGCCTTATCAGTGTGAACATGAATATGTTAACTGGAACATCAACATGTGTTAACCTGACCTATGTGATGGGGACATATCTCAGGTTATAATCATCTATTCTGGTGTTACAGAGTTTCCAATGTCTCCTGCAAGAGCTAAATAAGACTTTTATTTCCTAATAGCTTGTGAAACAGCTGAGATGATTCTTCAAGTACTGATCTTAACCTATCTTTGTACAGAGGCAAATTTTTGCCTTGGTAATAATAACCTTCCTAATAACATTTTTTTTTTTTTTTCAATAAAAAATTAATAAATTAGGAAGTATTTTGTAATCTTGCATTGTTAACAGTCATATAACAGTCATATCTCAAATACCAACTCTTTGTCTGAATTCCAATATTACTTGTAAGGAGCATTTGCAACAAATATGTTCTCTCTTTTAATTAGTATTTTTACCTCAGTGAGTTCGATGTACTGCTGAGCCATCATAGTTGCCAAAAGTCTCTTCACCAGAACAACATCATTTAGTGGTAGTTAAAATATCTAAATATATATATTCACATTTTAGGGGAATTAAATTTTGGTATTTTATGGTATTTTAAAGTTGTTAAATATACAGAATCACTTTTTTTTTTTTTCCTTATTAATAAATTCATACTGAATTTTTCATGACAGAATGTGTTTGTGTTTCCTTACAGACAATAGTTTAATCTATGTCCTCAAAGTCTAGACATTATCTGTTTTCCTCACTTTGGTAACTTAATAAATCATTCCCAGGCTTCAATCAGCCACATCCATAGAGCAGACACTATGACTTAGCTCTTTCTCTCCACTGTAATATGTTCTTTTTTCAGATGTGCAAAATGTTAATCTCTCATTTAATGACTGTGAATTCGTTGTAGAAAGTAGAAATGAATGGGTTACCCAAACCAAGGTGCAGACCTATACCCTGACATTTTCCCAGCAGTAATGAATGCGCAACTGTAGGGGAAAAAAAAATGGCCCCAAATCTGTAGACCACTGGCTACAAAAATGAGTTAGGGTTCAAGGCAGTCTTTAAGTTATGTACAGCATGCACAAAGAACTTTTCCCAAGTTATTAATCCATACAGGAAGTCATAGTGAGTTGAAACATCTTGCTTTGGAAAAGCGAAGAAAACTGAACAAAAAAATTCCCCCCAAAGCTCTATACACTATATAGTATATAGTGTCTTCCCATTTGGATTACAATTTCTATTTGAATCACAAAACCCCGTCTAAGTAAGAGCTGAAGAATGGATAGAGATAATCAACACAGTTGTTTAACACAAAGATTAGGAAGCAAGAGGGGACATAAAGCATTACTTGAAAAATTTACTGCAGTCAGAAAATTATTTTCTATCAAAAAATCAAATTGAATAGAAAATTTCAGATTTTTTTTTTTTTAATATGCTTCTTTTTCTAATCCAGGTGCCTTATGCAGACTATAATACCAAAAATCCATTTTCACTGTTCACTGAATTTTTTTACTGAATTCTCACTACTGAATTTTGATGAAACTGTTCACAAATTAAAATGCTACTTACTTTGTGTGATAGAATCATTGCTTTCCTTGATAAGTTTTAATCACAGAATCACATGTTATAATACTCTTTAACTTGGCCAGAAGAAAAATCTATTGAATGAACCAAAGTGTAGACTGAGTTGGACAAAGGTGCTAACAAGAATTTCAGAGAATAAGTTAGTAAACTCAAGAGATACTAAAAGGTGGCTTCAGGAACTAGGTGATCATCCTTTACTGATCTTCTATGATGATCCATCTCCCAGAATTATGTGAAATTTTGTCTAATCTTTGAGTACAGTTTCATCCTGAATAGCCACCTGTATTCAAGGGGAATTCAGCTCCAGCTGTATTCATGGTCTGGACACATGTATTCATAAGAAGCTACTTATTATTATTTTCATGCTGTCTTTGTTATCTTCCTCTATTTCACCTACATTTTATATCCACTGTTATAAATAAAAGAGTTTTCATAGCTTATTCTTAACTGTAACACAGCTGACTCTCTCTGATAAATTATTTTCTGTCACGAAGAGTTAAAGTCATAAAGAGTTAAAAGCCGTTTAGATTTTCACAATCAGACTTTATCTTAGCTCTCAAAGGCAATGCATTTTCTAGGCCTCTAAAATAATGTAAATATATAAATTATGGGAAGAGGAAGGGAAACAAAAAAGTTAAAAAAAAAAAAAAAAAAAAAAAAAAAAAAAAGGTGTAAAATTTGGATTTGGAGTCTCTAAAACTTTTTTTTTGTAAAAGAGTTTGTACATTAGAAATGTCCAGGTATGGTTGTCTGTAGTAGATGTTGACTGATGTGTCTGAGCTAGTTTTCCAAGAATTTTAATGCCAGTTTTCCTTAAGCATGACAATTTTTTTTTCTGTCATATTAACCGTCAGCCCCTTCCACCATGAGCTACAAACTTAGATTAGATGTTACAAGGAAATTCTTTACTCACTGAGGCACTGGCACTGCCCAGAGTTGTGGATACCCTATATGAGAAAGTGTTGGATGAGGCTCTAGGCAGCCTGATCTACTGCCTGATTTAGATATTGGCAAACCTGGCCAGGGCAGGGGAGTTGGAACTAAGTGATCTTTAAGGTCCCTTAGAACCCAGTCCATTCTGTGCTTCTATTATTAAGTCTTCACAACTGTCAGGGGATTCTGACCTTTGCTAGTATCAGGCTGGCAGAAACTTATTTTAACTCAGAGCTTTCTACTAATTAGTTCCATAAGTGTTTAAGCTATCAGAGTATGACACGACTTGGGTATACTTTAAGGAAATCTGTAGACTTTAAAAATGAAATCAGCATTGGGAGTGGTGGAAAAAAAAATCAATAAAATTTTTCCATTCTGTGTTTAAAACTTAGGCATGCTTAAAGAATTAAATAACCTTTAATTCTATGACTTTAATTCTTTCTAGATCCTTTGGTATTCAGCAAGAGTAACAGCACTTCTTTAAGACAGTATTTCTATAAACAAGTCTTTCACTACATTTTTTATCTGTACAGCTTCACTGAATTTAAGGAGGTCATGCAAAGGAACAAAGCAATACGGATCTTGGTGTAATGCCATTATGAGAGAAAAGCAATACCTGTTTCCACTTAGTCACTGGCAATACTTCACAACAGCTTTACTAAGCTAATACCTTCTATTTTTTAGTGCATTATGTGTAACAGTAGGAAGCATTAACAAAAAGACTCCAGTAGACTTAGCTCATGAATTTGAACAGTAGGAAATGCTTCCTGCTACTAGTTTTATATCAGCAGTGCTATTATTGTTGCATGTGTTTCAATGGGTCCTAAACTATAAAAAGGACTTCAACACCTGGCTATGAATTTTATATGAAAATGTCAGCATTAAAAGAAACATGTACTAAGTCTATTTCATGCAAGGAGATACAGGATCACTCTTAAGTGCTTTGACATATTAATTTTTAAAGCAGTAATATTTTTCTTGAATAGATAAGAAAACTCCATTACAGCAAATCTATCTCTTACATATTCAAATCCTTTCCAGATTTGTGGCGATTTGAATTGTACTGGACTGAATACTGCATAATATTCAAGCTGCTGGATAAAAGTGTTAGTTTGGAAATATCTTCTGTTGGGCACCATCTCTTCCTTTCACATATACGTAATGAAATTGTTATCTTACCTACATCTTTGTGTTATGTGAGAATACTCATTAGACCAAGATCATAAGTGTGTGGGGAAGTGTGGGGCACTTGACTAAGCTTAGGTTGTATGGAGGTATTGTGAGAATCCTTCTTAGTTTTTTTTTTGGCTCAAAGCTTGCTTCCTGAGGTTTTTCTTGTGATAAGACTCGGAGTGACTTGGTGAGGAGGCAACTAATAGGTGCTAACCGTGTGACACTGGATATCGCTTTGGGAACATTTGAAAGCCCCTTCCCCCAGAGCTGCTTGCTCTGTAGAAGAGCGGATGAGAATGCTCAGGAGTGTTTACTGGCGGAAGATCTGGCCTGTGACAAAACAGCTCCAGCTAGGTGTGGGAAAATTGGGGAACGATACCATCGTGTTCTGTGAGAAACAGGATGCAGATGGGCACCCCTGCTCCCTCTTATCTGCTGGCAAGGCCCGGAAGATGGGAACAAAGGAGTTTTTGCTGAGATCCCAGAGCCAGAAGCTGCCACTCAAAGGAGAGCTGACTCGACCACTTTGGATTTGAGCTGTCACTCCAAAGATAGCTGACTTCACCACTTTGAAACCATTGAAAAGGGGCCATCATCACCGTTGTGTTTCGTCGTCGTTGGCAACAGGACAACTCTGCCTGACGACCCACCGCTACTGAAGATCAAAGACCGAACTATGAACCACGCTGGATCCATGGCGGTGACTATGTCCCTCTTGCTTCCTATAAAGACTCCTTGCCTCTTCTTTTCTATCTTTCCTATCGCCCTCCTTCCCTTCCCCCATTATCCTAATTCATAATAGTGTCCGTCCTCCCCTTCCCCATTTCCCTAATTAACATTTGTAATAAACTGGTCGGACCAACATTTGAACCGTTGTTTCTTAATCTCACGCCGGGTATATAGATAATAAAAGAACCTCCTCTCCCTCCTATAAATTGGAGCAAGACAGGTATTAAACTTTGTTACATTTCTCAAATGTGGGAAAGGTTTGAACACATGCAGAAATAGAATACTATGCAGGAGCAGAACTTTAGTCAAGGAAAAAAAATGCCTAGAGGCATCTTTAGAGTGAAGGAGATGCTCAAAAAGGAGGTTTGGATTGCACTACTGGATCTATGTAATTTAAATTATGTTTTGAGTTGACTAAATCCTGGTACCAGGTAGCTCAAATAAGTTTTTAATATATATATTATTTTTTCTTCAGGACATGTACCTTGGACTATTTCCTTAAGGAGCATAGATTTTATCCATTTTCAATCGAAATTGTTTTCTGGTGCTTTTCTTCTTTCTTTCTTTTTAGTTTTGTTCATCTTGTTAGTTGCAAGAGAGGAAAGTGAAAGACAGACTGCCTTATTGTTCATTGTGTA
Organism: Centrocercus urophasianus; assembly: GCF_019232065.1. Classification (NCBI taxonomy): domain Eukaryota; kingdom Metazoa; phylum Chordata; class Aves; order Galliformes; family Phasianidae; genus Centrocercus; species Centrocercus urophasianus. Next base: position 52,116,909 of record NW_024884253.1, read on the forward strand.
CTGGCAGTACACCAAGGAAATGTAATTAAATGAACAGTCTAGGAATACAGCTGCAGTAAGCACCTTAGGCAACAACTTCTAGGGGTGAACTGCAGCTCCAAGGGAGGCCAGAGTCTAGCATACGTTGTTATGTTATATGACTAAATGCAAACATGAAAGGGTATGTCCTTGTGAAGGCAAAGCAGAAAAAAATACTGAGTTTACCTACAGTATGTTTATTCTTAGTGGTGGATGTCAGAAGAAGAAGTATTGTAACATGAATTTTTATAAAGAACTAAAAACAGCAAAAAGAATCACTCAAATTAGATAGTTCTCCTTGCTGTTTTTGTGCCTCTCTCTTCTTGATCTTCAATACTGTTTCAGAGGAACAGCTTTCTAACCTTTTTTTTTTTTTTTTTTTTTTTTTTTTTCTCCAGTCAGAGGAATTGATTCTTAAAGGATTCTTAAAGAAATAATTTCGTGATTTTAAGTAAAACTAAGAAACACAGTGCAAGAGTGAATGAATGGGCAGTGTCCCATCACAAGATGATGGTCTGCTCTCCCTTTGCTAAAATTATGGAACCCTTAATACTGGGTTACTTTGCAAAGACTAGGCTGAAAATACAGGGCAACATTTGTTATGTATGGAGGTTGCTCCAAAAGTAATGCCTCCTATTTACTTCCATGGATATTACAATAGCTATAAAGAGCACAATAACACTAAGAAAGAATACTCAACTACAAAACACTGTTTTTCAACATAACACCATTAGCTATGCATTTTTGCCAGTGATGAACATCAGCCTGCATACCATGCTTGTACAAATCTGCACGAGCAGCAGTGTCCCATTGTCACTGTTACCACTGCTGAAATGCACCACTCGCCTTCTCACTGTGCTTTGCTCCATTGTTTGGTCTCCATATAAGTTCAAAAAGCACTAATGAATGCCAATACGTATATTGGTATAAAATAATGCAATTTTTTCCACACAGAGGAATTCAATGACACGCTTTTGCTTCACACACCCTTCTGCATCAGACACCATTCTGTCAGATTTCCCCTCTGCTGCCATCTGTCACATGGCAACAAATGTAACAGAATATTGGCAGAAATGTTCAACCTTTCCTGCCATACCACCAATATCTGCCTCTGATGTCGTGGGCCATCATAATAATATAGGAGGCATTACTTTTGGAGCAGCCTATCTTGGTCTATGCCCCACAACTTTAAAAAAAACTCTGAAAGAAAATGCATGTTAACAGCTTGATAGTCTTCCCCCAACATTTCTTCTCCTGCATAACAGGTTCTGGGACTTTGATTCTTCTTTCCAGACAGAGAAACTACTGTCCTTGGTTTTCCATTGAAGTCTTTATAATAGGACAATGAAATACACCAATGTTTAGCTTCTAGAAGGTAAATTTACAAAATTTTGATATTAGAAAATAGATTTCTAAATAAAATAATCTCAATTCTGTAGGAAAAAAAAAAAAAAAGAAAGAAAAGAATAGATTAACTCTCTCAGTTCCATTTTAGTATTGCTTTTACTTTCGAGAGAATTTATTTTAGATGATAAGTATGATTTAGAAGTCGAGGAGATAAATAACAGCATTCCTGGATGTTAAAAGTAAAATTAAATACTGTGTTAGTATTAAATGCATTTAGCTGCATGATAATTCAATTTTTTTTTTTAACTTTTAGAAATTTTCACATTAGATTGCTTGCATAATGTAATAACAAATTTTATTAGAAAATTGTATTCAGCCACGATTCAAATTTAGCTGACATTCTTTACGTAGATTTCATAGAAATCCAAAGGAAAACAGAATTATGACAATAATGGCAGAATAGAATCTAATACAGTTTTTATCAACAGCTGATCCATAAACAGTATTATCATTGTATTTTCAAAATTTTCAAATAGGAATTTGATATTTTTTGTATACAATTCACATTTAATTTATCTGCATAGAGCAGATTTTCTCTCTCTTCAATCTAATCATGAGATTGTACTGTCATACTTTTCTGTCTTTCTAAAAGAAACTGAAAAGAAAAAGCAAGATAAAAAAGTAAAAATAAAAATAAAATAATTACAGACATTGGAAAGATTATTTGTTGTCAAACAAGCTGTCCTAAAGAGAAAAAAAACAAAAACAAAAACAACACAACTGTGTATCTAGCTTTTTTTAATAATTTAAATGCTTCAAGTAGAATGAAGTATGTGATCACTTTTCCTGTGGAATTTTTAGCTTTAACTTTTATGATTTATCAAAAGGGAAGATTATACATTAATTTCCACAGGTCAAAATAATAAGAATTAATAGCAACACAAATAAGTAATATCATGTAATATCAAGTAACATAAATCAGCAATATCATACTGTTGAGGTCTTTGTTTTTCAATAATCTCCCATCCTCATGAGAGGTGCTCCTTTTTCTCTCACAGCCAGTTGAAGAATCAATCATTATAATTTACTTGCAAATGTAGTGTGTCAAAGTAGTTGGTCACTATGTGGCTCTGTCACCCTGAAGTTTTATGAACTGTTTTAGTGCTTTAAGGAAATTTGGACAGTTTGAAAGAAAATTTGAAAAGTTCCTTTTCAAATTAAGTGTAAAGCAGTGGTTTTACAGTACCTGCTATCACTTTGTAACAGTACTGTGAACGCTCATCAGTTTTCATTTGAAGAAAGAAGACTGTAGGACTTTTAAAAGATATCTGAAGGAATAAAAGAACATTCTAGATCAAATTTGAACGGATAAAATCAATTCTTTGGATTTCAGTTTGGGTCAGAAATTCTTTGCAATTTTGTGATGGAAGATCTTAGGTAATAATTAGCTTGATAAAACTTTATTATTTCTTGTAACAAGTACTTTGGTCTGTGTCAGGCATTTATTTCCAAATATTAGACCGAATGTCCATTTTCACTGTCTACTCTTTCTGTGTGTGTGTTTTTGTTGGTTTTGTTTGTTTGTTTGTTTTTGTTCTTTTTTAAAAAATGTTTTCTAAATTTGTCATAAACATGCAGTAATTAATTCAAAGTGTTATGGTATATATTTTGCCTATTCTTCATTTTAAAAGCAAACTCTCAAGAACAGTAGAATTCTTTTGCAATCTCTCTAGTGCCTTTAAATTTGCTGACTACCTGGCATTGCTTGAAATTCTCTGGATTCTTCAGCTAAAGAGTAGACATGCCAAGGTGTCTGTGGTAATCTCCCATATTGCTACAATCATATAATTGCCTTCTGAATTCTTTCAAAGCACTGCTTCAAATTGAATATTGATCCATCTTTAGGGTGAACAGTACACATGCTGTTAAGATTGACTTTGCTGTGTTTAGGAACCAGTATTTTCCCTCACTTTGAACTAGCACTGAGCCCACTGTAGGTACAATAAATTCTACTTCTTCAATGCTCTGCTGGAGTTGTCATACACGGCACAGTTCTAAGCTCAGCACATGCTAATCAAAGTTATTGGTCCACGTAGATACAATTCTTAAGAGCATGGAATTTTTTTCTGAGTACTCTGCATTAGCAAGTGCTTCTAAATTACTTCTACAAATGAAATTTTCTAAGGCATTTTAAGAGAGCAAAAAACCTGATCTTTTGCACTCCAACAGGATCTTCTATATTCCTCAAAACATCCCCTTTAAAATACTCTTATTTTTAGAGAAAGAATGCATCAATTATCCTTTCAACTCTGACTTGATGACTAAGGGGAAAAAAAGAGCATTTATTTCAAGTGAACTCTATTGGAGCTGATAGTCTGACTTAGATTTCACATATTTAACAGTGAGACGACGTAGCTCTCCTGCCTTCTGAACATCAGCTAGCAGATATTTTGGACTTCCTCACATGAAAACTCTTTCAGAAATTTAAAAGAAAGATCTTCTTGGTAAAATTATTGATTTTTTTTTTCCTTATCTATGTATTTTTCTACTTTCTAAGCAATTTCCAGTTCTTAGTCTCAGTGGTATTATATGGCAATTAGAGAACTAAATCACTTTGTCTTAGGCAGAAGCATCATCACCGGGGTAACTAAGTACAATAATGAACAAATAATGGCAAGATACACAGAAGACTTCTGCCAGATATGGAAGTAGAATCATCTCTATTTTTCACGTAGAGGACTGGGGCACATAAATTCTCACTAGTCTGACAGAAATTAATAGAAATTAAACACCTATATTCCTTTAGGACCTGGAAAAAAGAGATTCAATGATTTGCTCAAGGTTATTGCTCAGTGAGTTTTTCAGTGAAAAAGTAATCCCCCAAATCCACATTCTTTTGTGTTTTTTAGCACTACTCCTCTCTGTTTTGGGCGAAGGCAGTAGGATATTCCGGGTAATGGCATCATAGTTCTTTATGTCATTCCTTCATTTAAGAGGTAATGAGAACAGATCTTCAAAAATCTATAGTTGTGACTAATTTCTTTATCCTGTGACTGTATATTTGAAGAAACATGTTCTGTTTTTTGTATGTCAGTTAGGAACCTAAAGGGAAAAATAAAGAAAAAGACATGTTAAAAAAAGCTTTTTCTGTAGCAGAGGTGCTCCAGGACTCTGATTATGTTCCTGGCCTTCCTCTGGACATGGTCCAAACAACTCACTTTGGATTGGAAGGGACCTTTAAAAATAATTTTATTACAACCCCTGTGTTATGTGTGTCTCCCACTAGGCCAGTTTGCTGTCATCCCATCCAACCAGACCTTGAGTATTTCCAGAGATGGGGTTACAATTGCTTCTCTACGCAACCTGTTCCAGTGTCTTACCTCTCACAAAGTAAAGAATGTCTTCCATTTGTCTATTCTAAATCTACTCTGTAGTTCTGAAATTTGATAGGACTTCATAAAATATAAGGAAAACTGGGAAAAGGTTGCATATTCTAGAATATATTATTATAAATGATTTGCTGAGGAATGTCTATAGTCAGCAAACTAGCTGATGACCTCCAAATTACCTTCTAGATAATGTAATTACTGAGATAATTTATCAAGTCATAAGTTTCCTTTTAAAAGAGCAGAACTTCATTTTAATCTTAGCAACAGCTAAAAGAATGTGTCTCTATTTCTGGCTAAAACATAAGAATTGTATAAGTTACAATATGTTATATTGCTGGCATTATTGCTGAATAATTTTAGGGTAATTATTAGTATTCAAGAGTGCCAGATGTAATTTATCATGGCTTTTCATATTGACTAAAAATAACTTTTTTAATTCTCATAATCTGTGATGCTGAAGTCAGCAAAAGTTGTGCTTTATCTTCTCCAATTAAAGCTGTATATTATTTTTTTTCAGATTTAGTAGCAATATGATGTTAATGTGCAAGATGCATAGTAATATCATTCAAATTATAAGCATCTGTTTCACTAGCTTTTTCTCTGGTCTTATGATCTAATATTAAGCATTAGAAACAGGTTCAGAATTTCTGCCAAGGAGCTGGACATACTGGGCTTATGTGGCAATGTTATGGTAGCAGGAGACTGCAGAGGTGAACCCTGTGAGTAGAGCCCAGCACTGCTCCTTGTCAGATCAGAGTTCCAGTGTGGAGCAGTCCATGAAGGGTGAGCTCCATGATATGGAGCCATGCTGGAGCAGTGCTGGGGGAGCTGCAACCTGTAGGAAGCCCACGCGGGATTAATTTGGAAAGGATGGCACTCTGTGAGAGGGAGGCACGTGGAAGGGAGGAAGAGATAGACCATGGAGAAGCATCAGAGACAAAGTGTTGTGGACTGACCATAGCCACATCCCTCATTACCCTGCACCACCTGTAGGAATGAGGTAGAAAAAAAGTGGAGGGGGAAGAAGATGTTTTCGTCTGCTTTCAGTTTCTTACTGCTCTAGTGTGTAGGTAGTCTGTACATAGGTAATAAATTATATTAATCTCTCTTAGTCTGAGCATGTTGTGCCTGTGACAGTTCTTGGAATTATTTCTTGGTACTAATCTCAACCACTAAGAGACTTATTTATAACCAGCTTTATTTCTGAAGGTCAAAGCTGTTCTTTCCAAACCTTAGGATTTGAAGGACTGCTTAGGACTGACAGACTACTTCCAATTCTACAGAACAATGAGCACAAGAAAATTTCAGTCTTGAGGAGCTTAAAGGGAATGGAAGTGGAAGGAAGAATACAGGCAGACACACTGTAGAAAATGCTAGTGTTTGATAAGTGTCACAAAGTCAGTAAGAAACAGTGGTACTTCTGTGATTTAATGTCAGAATCCAGATAGCAGTCTATCCAGACAATAGATTATCTCTTACAGGCATGAATATAGCTCATCAGTAATTAGGTAGCATAATGTGGACAAGAAACCATAAAATGTGTTTATGTATATTCCTACTTGTTTAATTGGCTAGTGGATTTTTCTTGACTGGAAAACAAGTTTCATATCACTCGAAAAATGTAGGACCTACAGAAACCTTAGACTAGGCTATGATTAGCAAAGCATACAGGTTCCGCAATGAACAGAAGCTAGAATCATAGGAGAATGTGTCAAAACCGACTTCCATTATTATACATTCTTGATATATAAAGTCTTTACAGTAGTAAATTCCAAACAAGCCATGAAGGCAAGAAAGCTCTCCTCAGTTCTCTATTGAACTAAAGCAGGATCATATTTTCCAGTTTTATCTGAGTACTCATTTCACGAACAAAGCTAGTACACAATTCAAACAATGAAATAACGTGGAATCAGTACAATTAACACAAATTCACTCTCAGAGGAACTAAACATGATAAAGTCATAACTGACTGTGGGAACACCATACTGAGATATCAGAAGAAGGGTGGGAAGTTAAAAATAAACTTCAAGTCCAATCCTTCTGCGTATGGTGACAAAAATTCTTATATCAGTAAACTGGAGAGTTCAAGACAGCTAAAGTGACTGTGTGTCCAGCATCCTAAATGAAGAATTGACTTTGTGTTTAGCACCTTAGGATCCTCTCCTTTCTTTCTTATGACTATTTATTTAAATTTGTTTTTCCTAAACAATGATTCTTATATGGTAAAAGATAATTCACGGAGCACTTCAAGAGAAACAAAAGAAAATGAAGATCTAATAATTACACTCAAGTATGGCTACATTCAGCAAAACAAACAAATGAACAAGATATTTAATTTCTAGCCATTTCAAAGACTATGAATCACACAAAACTAAATAAATGCTTAAAAGCTCTTTTATTAATATCCAGGCTTGGAAAACAGTTTTAGAACAAAACTGTCTTAGTACAGAAATGTTGAAATTTAGTTTAAATAACATAACAAAATATTCCAACATATCCAAATTATGTCCTTTTTCAAAAGAGATAAAAATAGAAAATTCTAGCATTTATACTACTGTATCAGTGTCTAAAGATAATACTGGCCAATATAACTTCATTTAGATTTCGGGTGTGATAGCTTGCAAATTTCTACTGCAAGATGAACTTTACTGATCAAGACAAGCATGACAGCAAGATAGGGCAGGAAGATATTATCTGTCTCGGTATGTGACGGTATGGCCTAACCAACACGAGACAGTTTTTGTGATCAACAGAAAAGTTTTGTAAGCTGTCAACACACTGAAGGAGTACTCCAGGGAATCTCCCCTGAGGAATTTTTTCCCAGCAGACCACACTATCTCCAGATTTTCCCTGACACCTTTGATGCATACTATTAAACTGTGGCAGACATCTACTATCACTCTTACCTAGTTAACTTCTTCCTCTAGCTAAAAATATGGTTCTTGACTACCAAAGTGGATCCTTGAGGAGAGAAAAGAACTTTGCTGACTTTTGGGAAACTCACATTCAGTGCATCTGACACAGGGAACTTCTAAACTGCTATGCAACAGCTATTCATGCACTTTACATGTTAAAAGAAAAAGCGTAAATTATGTTGTTGTTTTTTTAATAGAAAGCTTTGTATAAGAAATTAGATCTTGTTTGAAAATTATAGGGAAATAATGCAAAAATCAATTTCAGATACTGTCAGGTGAGGATGTCTTTGCAGTGCCGCTCCTGCAGAGAATGGGAAGGAGTGAATAACTCTGGCATGATACTTACCTAGTGTAATTGCATTGTTTTGTGACAAAAATAATATCACCCCATCTTATAAATAGACACAATCATAGTGGTTTTTGTTGTTGTTGTTGTTACAGAACTTCATTACACATATATACCCAATAAAGGATAAAAAAATAAGGAGGCTGCTCATAAGAGATGGCTCTTACATAAAGGTTAGATGGGATGGCACAGTTTTGAATCAGAAGCAGCTTCCTTGAACCGGAAGTGATGATCTTCTTAAAGATATAAAAGGACTAGCAAAATGGTTATCAGCTTGAGACTAGAAAGCACTGACCTTGGCAGCAAGGAATATATTGACAACCAAAAAAAAGTAGTTAAGGTTCTGTAGAAATGGGCTTTTTTAACTTATTACAAAATTATACATAGATTTTGAAACTCGTGAAAACACAAAGCAAAGTATCATATTCATCAGTATATAAAATCAGCCTAGTCTTGGGTGATCCCTATGATAGCTGCAGCAGAAAATTAACCACTTCTGTGTGGTAGTATATGCTCCATGACTACTGCATCAAGTCTTATAATGGATGTGTCCATTACCAGAATTTGACTGAATTGAGGACACAACTGATTGTTCCCTCTAGTCCCTTGGGAGTTTGCACTGGATAAATAGCTGGCTAAAGAAGAACGAGATGTGTTACAGGGCAGCTATAATGTTGAATTTATTTAATATTGATATTGTACTAACAAATGGGAATTAGTAGCAAGTAAATTAATCTATGTGATTCAATTATTTAAAGTTTTATCTATCTATCTGTCTGCCTATCTATCTATCTGTAATTGAAGGAGTGAGGATAACCTGTTAAGCCCATACCTGAGTCTCTATTTTAGAGTGTAGCATAGCAACCAGGCTTAATAACTAAGGATACTTCACTATCCTTAAGGGCACAATTAAATTGGCAGCATTTGTGAGAGTGTTGTATTATTTTCTTGGTGAATTGATCTTTCCCATATTCTGGTTATATTAGAGCTCTGAATTTCCTGATGTCTGACGTATTTGGATGACACAGTAGCAAATCAAAGAGTGCAAGACATATCTGCTTTGTTTAAACAGGCATTTGATTGTTAATTTCTATTGTCTTGTGGACATTTAGGTTTATCAGTGTATCTGCTCATACATGTACAGTGTATGCCGAGCTGAAAACAGATGTCAAATAAACCGCATTTGGTAATTCTGCATGTATTCACTGAGTACTACAGAAATTGTCTAACACTTCATTTCTTTGCTTTCTGCAGCATGCATCCTAATTTGTATGTAGATGCTGCTACTTAATTAGTTTACAGATTAGTGATTTGGGTATCTACGATATGCAGGTAATACTTATAATTAGTGGTTAATTTAATTTAATATTTATTTTGCTGTCCACATATTGGATTAGTCAAAATCCACCAAACTGTATGTAACATTCTAGGGCTTTTTATTTTCAGTTTATTTATCTTTTCATGGTGTAATCCTAGACTGTGTGAATATTCTGCATTGACAGCTTCAACTAACAAATTTTTTTTGAAAGACTATGTGATCCACTAAATCCTTGAAGATTCAGGTCAGTACTCCAGAACTGAATTTTATCTTTTATCATGCTTTCATAGAAATCATTTACATGCGAACATTTCTCCGTTATTAACTTGAAGAAGAGAGAATTAATGAAAAATTGTCATCTATTTGTACGAAATCTGTAATGTTTCTGAATAATTTTCTTCAGGAACATTTAATAGATACAAAATAAAATAGTGTATTTTACTTGTGGTTGTTAGAAAAGTAAAGTTCTTTCAGAAGCATTCAATTCACATACAAGATATTAAAAGAAGTAGATGAATACTTACAGCTAGAATTTAATACTGCACTAGATCATGATTTATTTTCTAATTAACGCAGTTTAATTTACTGTTAGCTTTATTTCCAAGAATGAAAAATATTTATCCTTGCTTTTTACAGCAATAGCTGATTGATGACATTTATTAGATGTCTATTGTAAGCTATACCTATTTTTTTTTTTTTTCCTAATCGATTACAATACTGTTAAGGATGAGTTGTACAATACTTTATATAATACCATTTTCCACAAAGAACTGGCTCAATTCTGTGTACTGAACAGGTTTTTGAAAATGTGTTTATGTACAGAAGGAATTGATAGTGCTCAGAAATTCATTGTTTTTCCTTTTCTCTTTTTTTTTCTCTTTTTATCTCTTGAATTTTGTATTAAATACTTACCAACTCTTACTAAACTGTAGCATCATTTCTGAAACTGTCAGTAACAAAATTTGTGAATTTAGTATAACTATGACTCACTAATTTGTAATAGCAGTAGAATTCCTATACTCTCTATGTTGGACCCCAATGCAACTCTACAATCTTTTCATTCTACGAATCATGAAATTTATTAAGAAATGTATAGAATAAAGAGTAAAATGGATTACACTCACCCCAAGGGACATGAAAAATCACTGAGGTGGATACGTGTGCTTCCCCAAAACTCACTTTCCAAGTGAGTTACCAAGGATATTACATTAAATGCGCCTTTCTCCTTCAAATTCATTGCATATTTTTTGTTAGCCTGTAGTGGCACAAATACAGAAAATTTAACATCATGGTTTATGTTGGAAAGTCATCTTGAAATAAATTTCTCATTTTACCTCCAGTCTTTAATCATGTCAATTTTTTGACGATTTTTTTTCACATACATCAGCACACAGAAAATAGAGATTAAATTTATAAACCATATTCTTGCATTTGTTTTCACAATTACTCCTGTAAGTTGCCTTCACAAGAAAATCATTAAACTCTTTGCATTTTATAGTTTGGTATCCCAGGCTATACCATATTATGATATATAGAAAAATATATGAGAAAAAACAAAGAAACAATTATGACTCACAAGAATATTCTTGCACATGCATCTGTCTATATTAAATAATTTCTTTAGAAAGCAACTATGCATCTCCTCTCCTTCCACTTCCATCCTCTGCAGTGGAAAACTGCACTATATGTTTGAAGTAAAAGCTTAATTTTTCTCTATTAAAATTCCACACACCTAGTAATGGTGTTTTGCATTCCACATTGCAAGCAGTGCTTTAGGTCAGATGTAGGTTAAGGAGGATCTCAATCTTTTTTCGGCCCTGAGTGTATTTCACCAGAAAGTAGATGGTCTCTCTTAGCTATGTTGTGAAAATTCTTAAAAGGTTGTCACAGAATCACAGAATCACAAAATGGCCAGGGTTGGAGGGGACCTTAAGGATCATGAATCTTCAACCCTTCTGCCATAGGCAGGGCCATCAACTTCCCCATTTAATACTAGACCAGGTTGCGCAGGGCCCCATCCAACCTGGCCTTGAACACCTCTAGAGATGGGGGCATCCACAGCCTCTCTGGGCAGCCTGTTCCAGCACCTCACCATTCTCATTGTAAAGAAATTCCTCCTGACATCTAATCTAAATCTTCCCTCCCTCAACTTAAATCCATTTCTCCTTGTCCTGCAGTTATCGACCCTTTCAAAGAGTCAATTCCCCTCCTGTTTGTAGACTCCCTTTAGGTACTGAAAGGCTGCAATTAGGTCGCCCTGCAGCCTTCTTTTCTCCAGGCTGAACTAGCCCAGCTCCCTCAGCCTGTCTTCGTAGGGGAGGTGCTCCAGCCCCCTGATCATCTTCCTGTTGGACCCTCTCCAACAGCTCTCTGTCTTTCTTGTACTGAGGGCTCCAGTCCTGGACACAGTACTCCAGATGGAGCCACACAGGAGCAGAGTAGAGAGGAACAATCACCTCCCTGTCCCTGCTGGCCACCCCTCTTCTGATGGAGCCCAGGAGACCATTTGCTTTTCGAGCTGCAAGAACACATTGCTGGCTCAGTTAAGCTTTGCATCTATCAAGATTGTCATGGTTTTGTAATTTTTGGCTCTCAGTATTCCACATCATAACATCATGTGAGGGCACTGGGACTTAAAGTGTTAATGCTCAAGTTCTGAGTACCTGCCCGGAAGAGAAGAAGAACTACATTCCCCAGGGGACTTTGCAATCATAGAGAGGAGATAGAACTCCTGGCAAGGTCACCTGATGCACTCTTTTTCATCCACTCTTCTTCATCGGCTCTCCTCCCGTCTCCCTGCTGCTCAATTGGACTGTGCATCTCACCTCCACCAGTGTTATGGTGAGGCCTATCCACCTTTTGGACATTCTCTCTCTCATTACATTTGATTTATTAGTTTCATTTCTAATTATGTTGTATCATGATGTGTTATCTTGCATTCCGATACTATATTTAAAATTAGTTTGTAACCTAATAATTAGTAAATTAGTTTGTTTCTCCTCAGATCATTGCCACTGTTTTAATTATTTTAGGGTCCCCTGTTTCCCTTTTTTTCCGGAGGCATGGATTTTCCAAAATCCCTCCGCCCCGCTAGTCACGGAACTGGACCGAACCAGCCCGTAAATCGTTGAGAAAGACCCCTAGGTCCTTCTCTGCAGGGCTGCTCTCAAGGACCTCTCCTTCCAGTCTGTATGGATGCCTGGGATTCCTCTGGCCACTTTGCACTTTGTCATGTTGAACCTCATCAGGTTCACCCAGGCCCACCTTTCAAGCCTGTTGAGGTCCCTCTGGTATCTCTTCCTTCCACCATGTCAACCGGCCCACTCAGCTTGGTGTCATCAGCAAACTTGCTGAGGTGCACTCTATTCCATCATCCATTTGTCTGTTTAGGACTCTTTAGCAAGCAATGCTTACTAAATTATTCTGGGTTATAGAGGTCTAAGTAACTAGTCCTTTCTCATGCTCTTAGAAGTGGTTCTAAGTGTTTCTTTGGCTCAGTGCTGCTGCAGGTAAGCAGCTCATTTATTGCTTTTAAACAGGTACACAATGCTACTATAAAGAATGTATACCTTAAGGTAAGGCAGACATTTTAGTCCTGTCCAGACAACTTAGCATGTATTTTCAATTAATTCAAGATGCAAATTACCAGGAGAGAAAAAAAGGATCTTGTTAATTTATTGAGTAAAATCTTACTTTCTTACTTAAGATAGAAAGCAGAGCAATAAATAATGTAACCTTTACTTGGCATTTACTAGCTATTGGCTATGTGAAGGCCAACGCCTTGTCATGGGACTAAGGACTATCTTAGTACTAATTACCATTTCTTATACAAAATGTTAACTGTCTAAGAACTAATGAAATAAATCTTTCCTGTTAATCTAATGTTTCAGAAGTTCTATCATTCTCAAACCTTTGAGGTTATTCTCTTGATAGCCAGTAAATTCATGGAGAATTTTAAGACAATCCGAATGTTAAAGACAACTATCAAGGGGTGTGTAGAGCTCTGTATACTTCTCTTTGGATTTCGTTTTAGTGGGGGGGACATTCCCATCTCATAATGGTTCTGGAGTTTAAGAATTGACTGACACAGCACTATGAAACAGCTTGGTCTTTGCTTGCGCTTACTAAGCCATCAAATCCTAACACTAACATGAGACACTCAGGCAAGCATGGAAAATGGTACCTTGTTCCTGTCATAGCTTCTGAGAGTGGGTAAGTTTTGGTAGGCCTGAAGTCATATGTCTTGACTTTGACACACATGGGCATGGTCAGATTGTCTGGGAAATAGAAGGGTACACTGAATATGTTCATCAATCACAGTGGACTCTACCTCCAAATGTTTTATTGTTTAGAAATACCTAAAGCAATCTCTTCCAACTTTTGAACTTTATACACACAATTAGGTGAAGTTTTGTGCCATAATCTGATATCCTTAGAAAAATTATAAAACCTGTCTAGGAAAAGCAGTAGATATTATATTCCAAGGAGCATTCTTGCACTGCTGTGAAAATTCAGCAGGGATTCCGATTTCCATCTCTCTGAAATCTTTCTAGTAATTAAATGTATGTTTAACTGAAAATCATGTTTTCCTTTTTTTTTTTTTTTTAATTTGTTTAGAAAATATCTACAGAGAAACAGGTCTTCAACTTAAGCTGTTATCCAAGGTGGTTTGTTTTTGCTAGTTATGTTACAATTTTTTGTTTATTTTTATTATTTTAACTCCTCATGAAAAATTATTGCTTTAATATTATTTTTCTACTACAGTAATTTGGGAACTTTCTTTCTGTTAAACCTGAACCTGTGTGTTCAGTGTTTGAGATCATACTGACTACTTATTTGAAGGGTGGGAGCATAACTAAGTATGAGAGAAGGAGCCTGCAAGACAACTCTCTGTTGTCACAAATAAAAGCAATGGAGTAAATAAAATTTCTGCTATCGAAACTAGAAAATCATTTGGTTTATACTTGTGTTAAAAAAACTTTGTACCCATCTAAAACTGAGACCATATAACCCTTACTTGTCAAGTAGGTCACTGTTGAGGCAGGAAGATAGTTAAGAGGCAGGGAAGGGAAAAGAAAAGGAAAGGTGAACTTATCTCCTATAATTTCACTGACTGTTTCTATTTCAGCAGCACTCAAGCTGAGAAATAAGGCATTATATATGAATTGTCTAGATCTTTTCTCTATCCCTAACCTCAGTAACCCATGTGATGTGTTACTGGTAAGCACAAATTGCCCGTACTTCAACGAATACCACACAGGATTTGTAGTGGAAATTTTCAAAGGAACTGGACTTGAAAATAAATCTTTTTCTAGTTTTGGTTATTTGAAGGACTGGAAAAGGAGTTGAGATTATTTTTTTCTATTATATTTACTAGAACTTTACTAAAAAATATGCAGAAGTTCCAAGTAGATAGCGATGCCTTCCCTGAATAAATATTTCAACTTTTATACCACATAACTGTAGATAAATTCATTTTTTTCTTACATTTTTTGTACTGTTGAGGATTGTCTTATACTACACTTTTTAAACAACCCTGTTTGCAATTTGCCCGAGGCTAGTGGTGAAATTTATCCTTTCCTGTGTCATACATTACTACAGAGAGAAAACATATCCATGAGGACAAGAACTATAAAGTCCTTCTAACAAGAGAGGAGAAAAAGAGAAAATATAATGATCACATAGAAAAACAGAACAAAACAAAAAAACAAAAAACAAACCAAACCTAACCAAACAAAACAAAACAAAAACCACCGCAAAGCACGTTAATGCTTCTGTTTATTAATTTGCCTTTATTTCTTAATGATTTTTCAATGAGAAGTGAGTAGCAAAAGAAGCCCAGGAAAGATAGAGAAAAAATATTGGAGGAGAGAGTAGGGAGTTATGGCAAACAGGTTTCATGGAGAGAAAAACTTGTGCAGAGGATTTTCATTCAGACTGGCAGTCAACAAATACGAGGCAATACTCAAGTGACAGCTGTTTTGTCAGAGTTCAGCTCAATCAGAAAACCTCTTTGAACATCTTTCCAGCCTACCCTCACCGGCCTCAGAGGATATTCACCTTGGGAACAGACAAAGATAATTCTAGGTCAGATGTCTAGGCCCAACAGCACAATAGAGTACAGTGATTATTCCTACTGTTGCTTCTTGTGTTTGTAAATATGAGGGGAGGACACTTTTAGATGCCTCCACACCAAGAACAACAAGGGAAATAAAGGAGGATGCCCTGCCTCTCCCTTCTCTATGTCTTCCATGCCAGTCTGCAGCTACTTCTTCAGCTCTTCTGATATGTTCAGATTGTCCATTTCTTTGCCAATTTTGCAATCTTTGCCAATCTGACAATTTTGTCAGATGACAAATTGTAACATACCTTTAATCCAGTACAGAATAGCTGTAAATGAATGGGAATGTATAACTATTTACACTCCTATTTGCATATGAATACAGAGCTATCATAAAGACATTTGCATCGAAAGAACTGCTTCAATTTATCAAACAAGTGAGGTGAGGGTAAGTACTGAAACATTAAGAGGATTAATAATTAGATTTAGGAAGGCAGAAAAAAGCACTGAAGAAACATGTCAAGGTGTGAAGTTAGAGTTAAAAATTTGTAACTTGCAAGTAGTTTGGTATAACTATGGTAAAACTGTCATAAAAATGTTAGATTTTTAATAAATTATTCTGAAGACTTATTATGTCTACTTTTTAAAACCCATAATTAAGATGATTTTGGTACTTATTGTGATAGAAACTTCTAAAAATTTTGATTTAAATTCCTGCTGGCTGATGTTAATCACTTGTTGTGTGGATATTTCTTGTTTGAAAAATATCTTTCTAAAAGGTGAGATTTTCAGCCAACTCTTGTATTATGAACAAAATCTAGGAAATGTGAAAATTAAATTAGATATTAAGAAAATATTTCAAAGAGCAAGGTCAATTAGAAAGTGACATACTTTGCCAAGGAAAATTGGTGAAGCAGAGTCACTGAAGATATTCAGGGCTATCCTAGTAATATATGGAACTAATTATATTGCACTGAGTGCTTTCAGAGTGCTGTAAAGACATGAACTAATTAATCTGCTCAATACCCCTCAGAGATGGCTGAAGAAGTATTGCAAACTTTAGTATCACTTCTGTTAAAAGACAGGAAAAAATAATCACCCTATCTTGGGCTCTTTCTATTTGTTTAGCTGTATGCACATGTGTGTATGCAAACTGAAGGAAATAAAGACATGCACAATTTTAAAAAACAGTTAAAAAATGAAAAAAAAAAAAAAAAAAAAGTGAGAGAAAGGAAGGAAGGAAGAAAGGAACAAAGAAAATAAAAGGTCTAGTTTGTAAGATTAATATACATATACTTGGATTAGTGAAAAATGCTACCTTCACTTTGTTTGTGTTCCAGTGGTGGTACTAGTGTTCATAGTTAAAATCAACTACCAAGCCTTATTTTATCATTGCATACTGAACAGTGGAGCTCTAGAAGTTTGGGTTTATTTTTTTTTATCTTGCACAGATCTATGTATCACTCATGTTTTTTTTACTTGCCCTATTACAAAGAATAAGAATCCATTTTACTGTATGTTTTATAAACAGGGACTGTTTAGGGAGAAGACAACAAATTATGAAAAGACAGCAGAAGAATATACACAGATAGAGCATACTGATTGTCTCCCTTTATTCAGCTGTAATAAGGTTACACCTCAAGTACTGTGTTCTGTTTTGTGCTCTTCACTACAAGATAGTCATGGAGGCCCTGGAGGTCCAGAGAAGAGCAATGAAGCTGATGAGGGATCTGGAGCACTGGCTTTACGGGAAGTATTTGGGGGAACTGATTTTATTTAATCTGAAGAAGGGGAGGATCAGGGGAGATCTTATAGCTCTCTACAGATATCTAAAGGGAAGTTGTGGCAGGGTGGGGATCAGCCTTTTCCGCAGCGTAATTAGCAATAGGATGAAAAGGAATGATCTCAAGTTGCGCCAGGGGAGATTCAGATTGGATATTAGTAAAAACTTCTCTGAAAGAGTGATCAGGCATGGGAATGGGCTGCCCAGGGATGTGGTGGAGTCATTGTCCCTGGAGGTGTTCAAGAAACACATAGATGCTGTACTAAGGACCATGATTAAGTGGCCAACATTGGTGATAGGTAGACAATTGAACTATATGAAATTAGATGTCTTTTCCAGTCTTAACAATTCTATTATTTGATTATATCTATATGTTGTTCTCATAACTGTCTGTGAACTAAGCATATCCTAAATTCTAAACATTTAAACAAAACAGCATTATTTATGTAGTCTTGTAGTAGCTACTAAAATGATAGCTCTCAAATATGCAGAAGGTACAGTAAGTGTTGAGCATCAGTGTTCTACTAGTATTTGTCTTCTTTCAAATATCACAGACCACAGAAACTTACAGAGTTCAGCAGTGTTGTACTTGCAATACAGACACAGTAATGATTTTGTCCAGGAAAGAGGATGAGTAGTAGTACTGAACTTAACTGGGGAAATTATCTACTGATTTTATGCTTTATATGTATGGAAGAATACCTTGCTAATTTTTTTTCAATTAAATTGGTAGCAAAAAGAATTACTTCTGTATTTCTTTAAAAGACCAGTGAGCATTATAGAACAGCTTGAGCCACAAAATGATACATACATTTTTCACGTAAGGTTAAGTACTGTAATGTCTAGTTGTTGAAGTACAACAAATTCTCTTCTCTTAGCACTTTTTTTCTTACATGAAAGGTTAAAGGGGCTGTAAAAATTTAGAATTGCTAGACAGAGATGCTATATCTGGACATATGTACAATAACATTTTGAATTGTCAGTAGATTGAGAACAATTTGACCATTTTGTTCCTGTCTGATTTAGGAAGCATGATCATTTCTATGCCATACTTCCTTTGGAAGGCTTGAGGAAAGGCTAATGAGAAGACTTAAGTTGAGCTCTGTCATGGCCTTTACAATGGAGACACTCATCTTTTAATCTCTCAAGTTGTGAATCACAGAAGAACAGAGTACTGTCAGTTGCAACTTTGATTTTAGAACCCTACAGAGAAAGTACAATAGTATCACACCTCTGCTTACAGTTGCTGTCACCAATTTTTTTTTTTTTTTATTTTTTATTTTTTTAAGTAGTGAAGCCACTTCCATTTAATGAGGGAAGATTACAGGCAAATAATGTTTCATTATTCATTAAAGAGAATTCAGAAATTTCTGAACTTGATGTTTTTTCAGTGTGATTAGTGTGAATCTGTGAAAATCTTAGAGTATAGTTAATGAGGATTCACAGTAACATTTTAATTTTCTTTTAACCAAGTTTAAAAATAAAAAGGGAAAAAAATCGCCTAGCACATAATAAAACCATTGAATTTATTACCCCAAGCCATAAGAGAAGCCAAAAGTTAAGTAGAAATAAAGTTGCATTAGTTTAGATTAAAAAGTGAAGGCTATAAATCTTCTTGCATTCAAATATAAGCTAGGCACTATCTAATAAGAATTCAGAAGAAATTTTCCCTGTAGGCAGATTTTCAATAGAGATTTTAGTATATTTTTCTGATGTATCCAATCCTGACTATTGAAGATGAAATAAATGGACAGAGGCTTGACTCGTTATAGCAAATTCTGTATATTTACATGTTCTTAAAGAGTATTTGGGCCTTGAAAGTTCAGTCAGACTGGAGGCATTTCGAAATTGCTATTGATGTGAAAAAGGCTGCACTTCAGCATTTCAAAATGTAAAATAGAAATAGGGCATATATCCACATTAAAGTAGGGTAAGTTTGAATGAAAGTATGCTGGCTGCATTCCCACATTTATTTATTTATTTATTTATTTTGCTATATTCTTGATGGATTGTTGTCTGAGAGCTCTAGACATAATGCATGCAGAGGTATTTGATATCCATCATTTGGTCTACTGTAGCCTGCAAAACATTTTACCCTAGAAAGCCTTAGAATAAAACTTTAGCATATAGTGACAGATCATAGATCTGTCAAAGCAGATCTGCAGTACATGTGAAAATCTGTGTTGTGCAAAAGACTTTGCTGAAAAAGTTTTCATTTTCATAGCTCAAATTTGATCAGCTAAATGGTATTTTATTTAAGAGTTAATTTAAGAGTTATTTAAGTTTATTTAAGAGTTAATCATTTTCCCAAAGAATATAAAGGTTCAAGTAAATATTATAGCAGCTACTCATTCTGGTCTGGCTTTTATATGTGCTGTTTTTCAAGTAAGAAAGTCCTACTCACACAGGCACATCAACCAATTAATGTTCTGTCACCATATAACTTGGGGAAAAAAAAAAAAGAAAAAAAACAGGAAAAAATCAATCTTCTTTAGCTCTAGTAATGACTATTTATGTCAGTGCTTATATACAGGAGTTAACTGTTAACATAGGCTTTACAGAGAGTGAAGATGGGTCAAAGTATAAAAGTAAAAGTTACAAGTGATATTCAAAATTATCAGGAGCTTGAGAATATCTTTCTCTTGTGAAATCTTATGTTCACAAATGTTTTCCTAGAGAAAAATGGACTTTTCCACTAAAATAAGTAAGAGATTCTCTCTATAGACACACTAACCTTCATCCTAGTATGAATTCTGCTGCGCATCCTGGGCCCAAATGTAAAATCCCTGCAATGTGAGATTTTCTTGGAGATTTTTTTTTCCCTGTACCTGAAGGCTTATGTTAATCCAGTCTGTAAAGCCAGGAATTTATTGAGCACACAAGGGTGGTAGTCATGTGGGTCGTCTGTGTTTATTCTGCTTTTGTAAACTACACTTAATGGAGAGTGATTTCCTGTGACAGCAACAGTATCTCACTGTAGGAAGTGTGCCATGAAAATCCTCCAAGTTCTTCTGCACAGAAAGGGACAAAGGTACTTCTTCATTACAGGCTTCTTTCTGATAATGCTGCATCATATTCAGTCAAAGAAAGCACCACATCCATAATGTAAAGCTCTGGAGGGAACATATCCTGATTTAGAAGAAATATCAACATTAGACAGAGAAGGAGGAAGAAGAGAAGTCTAGTGTTTAGAGCTCAACTTTAATAATCAAAAGATAATAGTGGTGTTCTGATAGAGGAGACTATATTTCTCAGTCAGTACAGGAGAAGCAGCTAAAAGAACTGCAGATAATCCTTTACTTCAGGAACAGAATTACCTTTTTCACAAATGATGTGCCGAAAGATTCATCTAGTGTGGGTGGGCCTTTTTTGTGAGCTTTTTTTTTTCTTTTTTATCAAGGATTCTGGATCTACAAGGGAAACTAACAGACAGCGTGGTAGTTCTAAGCACTGACTTTCCTTGGAAAATAGTGCATATTTCCAATAAGGGGCAAAAATAATCTGATTTTATACAGAGTGGAAGAGGCAAAATAATGTACAAATACTAATGTCATTATTGTCTGATATGGAGCCCTGAATATCGTAAAACATGTGTGCACTTATTGCCTAAAAGAAACTCTGATGTTTAAGATGCACGGATGAGAATTAAACCCTGAAATTTCATGTATTTCTCAGAAAGTAATGGATTTCTCTAGACAGACAGATAGTAAGGTGGCAGTCCAAGAAAACTACAGACAAAATTGTTTAACTTTAAAGAAGTGAGGACTTGCAAAAGGTTTTGGAGGATAATTGATAGAAAGTCAGTTTCTTTGGCAAAATGCAGTCCTGCAGAAGGGAACCTTAGATGAATGAAATTTATAGCCTCATTTTCACTTTCCTGCCTGATGAGTTTGTTGGCCTAGCTCCAACATGAAATACTAATAGAGAATGACCATTCACAAAGTAGGTTTCCTAACTAACTTTATTTTCGACCCAAATCATAGGGTTTATTTCCTGATTAGAAATCAGTTCTGTTCAATTTACACATTTATTCATAAATACCTTGAAGGAAAGTTACTGAAAGTGTTGTGTAGCAACAGAAAATGGTAAATGAGAAAGCCTTGGTCATGATAAGAACTTAATTTTACAGTGTTATGTATGGGTTATTGCACCCCTGGGAAAAACAGAACAGAACAGAACAAAACAAAAAGAAAAACAAATCACTACAAAGGATGCAAACAAGTCAATAAATAAATAAGTTGGAGGGAAGACGTTTTAGATGCCGAATAAATTTTTTTCAAATCTTTCTCATCCCGTGTGTTATATCACATATACATCTGGCTGAGCTCTTGCCACACAGTACAAGGGGTGATCTCATGGTGGGTAATGAATGCGTCACTTAAGTTCTGCTCTCAGAAATGAACGTTTCTATTCAATTGCCTGGAAGATGATGGAAGAAGATGCTTTTTTTTTTACAGTCAGCAGGATATAAGTATGTTCTTTGTACCTTCAGCTTCTGAGAGAGATGCATCAAGTTGGATGTTATAAGCATCCTGGAGCTTTTAAGGCCTTGGAAAATCATGACTACTTATAAAAAGTCTTGTATATCTTAAATATTACTGAAGGCAGAGAACATGCTTCCCTTTTATGCGATAAGTGCCTCAGTATAGCACCAGTCACGTAGGTCACTAAAAATAATGATTATAAAGTGCTGTAAAAGCCTGAATCAGTTTTTGTTTTAGTTTGAAATCTAATCTACTGTATTGATTCAATGTGCAGCAGGATAAGACACGTTAATTTTTCAGTTTAAGCTTACTTAAACAGGATATTCTTGCTGGTGATTTCTTCCCTTCCAGGGAAGGGAAGGGAAGGGAAGGGAAGGGAAGGGAAGGGAAGGGAAGGGAAGGGAAGGGAAGGGAAGGGAAGGGAAGGGAAGGGAAGGGAAGGGAAGGGAAGGGAAGGGAAGGGAGACCTTTTTCCTATTCTTAACTGTGCATTCTTATCCTGTGTAGGGACTGAATCAATTTAAATACAGTGAAATGGTACTTTTCACACTATTAATTTTAGAGATTTAATACAGAGTTTGAATAAAATTCCATTTGGTAATCAATAATAATAATAATAAAAAGAAATGGCACAGTCTCTTCTTTTCTTGGAGTTTTACAAGGAGAAGAATCATATTTTTGGCACACTAGCAGGAGACTTGTCTGTACATCTTACTTTTGCAGATCTCTGATCTGCTGCTTTGGCTGATTTAAGCAAGCCATATGAAATCAGTTTCTTCTGGTATTTCACATTATTTAAAGCTTCCCTTTTATTCTACCTTCCTTAATGATATTTTTCTTTAGTTATTGGATTTTTTTGTTATTATCATTATTTTTTAACATTATGTAGTGATTCTGCATGAAATTCCATATCCTTCTTCTGGCTAACCTTTGAAGGTAAGCTGTCGTACAGTGATAGCCTTTCTTCAGCCTCGGGGTTCTCTCCTTGAGTTTATCGACTTTAGTTGGGAATGTTCAGAGTTACAGTTTTACTGCCATCTAGTGACGGATTTAGAAAAGCCTTTGCAAAAATCCTTTATTTGGAAGAGGGTTAACGTTGGCTGAAAGTGAGACTAACATATACATTACATGATTAATAAAATTATCTCGATCACTGAGCTTTTATTAAATGGACAATCAACAACAAAATAAATTATACAGTGCAAAACGAAAGATAGGATGCATTGAACTGGCACGTACTTAAACCTGCTTTATCTGTTGTTTACTCATATGCAAATACAAATACAGTTACTTCATCTGCTGGCAAAGTGACAGTGCTCTGTATTTGGCACAGAAAGCAACAACAACAACAACAACAACAACAAGAAACAACAAGATAAATAAAGCTATAACTTTGTATGAACAAGGTGGGATTTTTAGTTAGAAAAAGCAAGTGAATCTCAGGCATTAGCAAACCATATTATTCCAGAACAGAAAGGAGAAAAGAAACAGAATGAGACAAAATGCTAATTCCAAAACTAAAATGATATGAGCAGCTACCTTTACTGTAGGCTCTAGACCCTAAGATGAATGATGAAACAAAGTCCTTCACAAATAAAAAGAGAAATCAAAATAGAGTTATGTGTATTTTGCATTTAATAAGAAGGAAATATCAGGGATATTAGCAGAAATTTGTTAATCTGGTTAAGAAATTTATTTTCATGCCTAGATAATGTATATCACAGTCTATTTTATGTGGTCCTGCTCTGTCATAGTTAACTAGACTTTGCAAATCTTGACAGAGGTCATTATAATGTCATAGAGTATTGTACTGCAGAAATTAGACATTCCCCAAATTTCTATTAGTATTGTTGATAGAATCATAATTTCATCTCACTGATACATCAAGTTTACAGTAGCCATAGTACAGGCAATATTGATGGCAGCACAAATGACTCTAAAAGTAGAATTGCATTATTTCTGCTTTGACTATAAAATTTGTTTTGAAACTGCACAAAGCCAGCCTGCAAAAATTGTTGAGGCTATCCACTCAGCTATCTGTAAAAAGCTTGCAAACTTTTAATGTTAAATTTTGGGAAATGTTGCATAAAATACTATACCAAGAATGTTATTCCTGGCATGAATAGACCAGGTAACAAACTGAAGGAATATTAACTTACTTTGCATACCCTATTTCTACACTGTACTTACTTTATTGTGAATTTTCAGAAAGTTGCTGAAAAAAAGATGTAGCTGAAATAAACACTACTACAACAAATTTTCTGATTTGTACTGCACAGTACTCTTGCTGAGAAGATGTCTTTTTCTTGCTGTATTATATATTGGCTTTATATTACCTCACATTGCTGAAAAGAATTTCAGCCAGATGAATCACTCCTTGAATGAAATTTGATTTGTTAGTTTAGAAAAACAAATAGAAGAAAATACAAGAAAAAGTAGAGAAAAGTATTGCTAGTCAAAAGTAGAGTGATTTACATTTGCATCACTGTTCGTAGAGTTCGGAACAACTTGATCTTGTAGTATATTTTGTTTTCAAGATTAACACTCACAAAGTAATTGATTCAATATATCTATTAACATATATGCATTAACATTATATTTCCCTAACGGTCTGGTTCTGGAATTAGATTGCAGATCATGCTGAATGCAATTAAACAATACAAATACAAAACATGCAAAGCTTTAGAAGGTATTGCTTGTAATTCAGTTACATGAGTGATTTTTTTATACTTAAGTTCTTTTAAGAGAACAGTAATATGCTTAAGTAAGTTTAAATAGTAAAATTAACATATTGTTCTTCCTCATCTCTGCTAATAGTTTAGCATTCTTTCCTAAATTTTTGCTGAGATAACCAACACTTTAACACAATACTATATTTCTTCTGTGTTGATGCAAAGATAATAGGAAGACAGAAGGTCATTTATTTAGTGGATATCAAATATGAGGAAGAATTGATTTTCAGAGGAAAAGCATTACGTTTCCATTAGATCTTAGCTTAGCGGATGCACTTTTCTCTATTTTTGCCCCTGCACTCTCATTCAACTCCACAAAAAGGCACATAGTTGCAATACGTGACATTCTTTGACCGTCTGTCTTCCTCCTTCAGTAAATGCTATAACAAGGGAGAAGGTATGCCTGTGTTTGTTGTAATTTTATATTGTTTTATTTTCAGTATTCAAAACACATCTACTCTTCAAGGATTTCAGCTTCCATGACACAAACAGTTTAAGTCAAATTGTCAACACATGCACTAGACTGTCAGCTTCAGTAAGCATTGATTGTAGAATTGTACTGCACAGGCATATTAAGAACAAATTTTACACTCATGCAAAGTCCCACTTCACCCTTTCATCAGCTCAGATTAATCCTAATCTCACAATGAGGTTACTTATGGTGAGAACTGACCAGACATGATCTGGCTTCTGATGAGCTAGCATACATATTAGCTACAATGAAGAAAGACAGAGATGTCATAACTGACCTTCTACTTCTCACAGAATTATATGGGAGCTCACAGCAAACAGGTTCTCTGTATCTTTGTTTCATTTTTTACTTGAATAAATCAGTTTAACAGCTTTCAGTAAAATATTATTACTGTTATGTTGACTGCTCTGAAGGCTGGGAAACAATAACTTTCTACTATGACAGAAATAAACATAATTTATTTTCTGATTTGAACTGTATATATTGATCATTAAAAGTTATCAAGTCAATGTCCATTATTGTGACTTGGACTAATCACACACTGTGAAAAGTTTGAATGCTGGACAGCTTTCTTTGGATTTCTTTAGACACAGATAACATTACCAAAGACTAAAAGGAAAGAAGATACCGCAAATGTTTTCTGGACTGTTAATTTCTTGTTATATTGTCATCAAAATGTGGCCAAGATGATGGCATAATATGTTTGAACTGACCTTGTCACTACTGTGAAATAATAGATGACTCATGTATAATTGTTTGTAAAACTTTATTGCAGAAATCATGTTTAACT
This sequence comes from Centrocercus urophasianus, assembly GCF_019232065.1. Lineage (NCBI taxonomy): Eukaryota > Metazoa > Chordata > Aves > Galliformes > Phasianidae > Centrocercus > Centrocercus urophasianus. The sequence goes on from NW_024884253.1 coordinate 52,142,564, forward strand.
TCATTTAACTAAAACAAAAACAAAAACATTGAAATATAGATAAAGAAAACAGGAATATGAACTTTAATAATAGTGAATTTGTGGTTTATCTAAAAGAAAAGAGAAAGCTCAGAGAACATTCTTATCTGTGTTTTTTTTTTGTTTGATTGCTTGGTTGTTTGAGTACATTTTTCTTTGTATTTAATGGGTTATTTGTGTACTCTTTTTTTGTTTAAAATTGAATGCATTCTGGACTGGACTTCCTAGGTGTCTTGAAGTGTTTCATATCTGCTGCAATCTTGTATCTCTGCTTTTTTCTATGTCATACTGAAACAAAATTGGAATCCAGAAACTTGAAATGGACAAATACACCTTTAAGCAATTGCTAATATTTATTTCTGTTTAAAGTTAAGTAGGAGGAAATAGGATCTTCCAACTAGGAACTTGAATTTCATCATTTAAAACACAGTTCTAATTTTAATATAACTTAGTATACTCATTACAAACTCTAAAACCACGAATTTACCTTATAATTACAGATAAATTACTGACCACTGATTCTCAGCAACAGAAAAGCAACACTGCTTAACAGATTAATTGAAATTATGGTATTGCTCAGTTATATATTACTTTTTGTCTCCAAAATTTAGGTTTTCAGTTTTACAATCTGTGCTGTGACCTGGTTTTGAGATTCTTTGTTATTTGTTTTTGTTTGTATTTCTTTATTCTTCTCCACAGTTGTAGTGATTTGTTTTCTTGTTTTTTTGTTTTTTTTTTTCCTAACTAGAGAAGAAAGGACGAACAAGAGGTAGAATAAAGAACTCCTGGTAACAACTTACTATTATGTTGTAACAGTTCTTCAAATCTTACTAATAAGGAAGGACTTTAGAAGGATATTGAAATGCTCCAATACATTAAGACAATATGTATGTGAATTGCAATATTTTATAATAAATTGTGCTTATCCATAGGAAAAATTATTTGATTATTGGTATTTTTGCAAACATTTGCAAGGTAAATTTACAGTGTGGCTCCTGTAGAACACGACAGTACTTTCATAGCATACATGTCTTGGTAAACAGAATAATCTTGAAGAAATTGAGAATGAAAAAGTTGTAGGTTAGAAATATATGTGTTTCCAAATTGTTGTGTTACGAGGTGCTGAAACTCTTATCAAAATCTAATGAGTTTCCACAATATAATTGATTAGCATTTTTATTTTTGCTGTTGTGTCATATAAACCATGTTGCTACTTTGTTTTCATATTCCAAGAGTCTTTACTATTAATAATAATTATTAATAATAGCTATAATTATTAATAATATATTATTATTTATTATGGCAGATCTTTCCAACAGTTAGAACATTTCTGCTGTCTACCCATCATTCCACGGCAACCTATAGGACAAGACAGAATCTAAGTCTTCAGTGATTTCTGTATTTGTCAGCCAGCAGAAAACTCTTGTAAGAGTACTCTTTTACTACCATAATAACAGACATCAAATTATTGTTTGACTCTCTTCATATTTTCATTTTCTTTCCAAATCAGACCTGTATCTTCACCTTCTGAAACAGTTGAGGGAGTTATAAGTAAATTTCTTCTCTGAAACATTAAGGACAAGTTCAGCTAATTTCATTTAATTCTCCATTACAATTTTATGCATATCTGCGATACTACTGAAGATTTTATTAACTAAATGGATAAATGGCTTTAAAATTGGAGTCTAATTAGTAATCTCTAGTTTTCTAATGAATCAATATGACAATTCGTCCTACTGTCCAATATACAATGTCATTTAGATGAAAAATTTCAGTCTTCTCTATTCTGTGAAAGCATTTCTAACTCAACAAACTTGCTACAGGGTACAAATTAACGGCATACAGAGTTAGTCTTTAAAAGTTTCAAATATATTTTGAGAGACTACATATAATTTTTAAATAAAAAAGATTTCAATATGGGTATCCAAAAAGCTGTTAGAGTGCTAAGATATAAACAATTTTCAAAATCTCCTACTCTTCCCTATGGAGCTTTTCATGGCACTGAGATTGATGTGACTGTGAAAAAGTTAGGATCCAATTCAAGTCTGGAACATGTAAGTTAAGTACTGATCTAGGTGCAGCACGCTTTTTCTCTGTCCCCCCCAAAATGTAAAATAACAACATAATGGAACATAGTTATTCCTCTTGTTCTACTACATAAACATAATAAATAAATAAATAAATAGTACATAATGAAAAACAAAACAAAACAAACAAACAAACAAAAAACAACAGGACAAATAAAACCTTTCAGATGGTATGCCAAGGTAGGTCTAATATCCACGATATTCTTATTCCTCATGTGTAGGGATTCCACAGCACTCAGGAGAATATGTCTGAACTGGATTCTTATCATCTTTTTGATCACAGAATAGTATCCTCAGTACAGAATATTTTTAGAATATTCTAAAAAGCCTATACTGAAATCTATACTTCCTGACACGATTTTAGAACACTGTCTGTATGGATCTCAACTTCATTCCTCTTTGTATTGTCTATCAGACTTTTCCAGTAGCCAACCAGTGACTGTCAAAAAAACTGAGTATGGTTTTCTTCATAACCAGAAAATGACAAACTCTTCACAAGCACTCTAAAAGTTCTATTTCAAGATTGAAGTCCCGTCAAAGTCAGAGGAGCTATGCCATCATATATGAAGTGTGGATTTAAGTAATGACTTCCTCATCTTCTTTGTCTGTTGTTGGCATTGCCTTGAGACAGTTTAACTCAGCAATGTCTCATAAGACTCCTGTGAGATCTAAGCTATCATTAAATGAATACATACATGTATAATTTAAGGCACATTGTCATTTTTTCTTATTCTTCCCAACTGTTCCTTAAATGTACAAATCAATCATCAAATCTCTGCCTTCTTCTTCTTCTGTTTAAAATCCATTTCACTGTAAAGTATTTTTCAAGTAATTGTCTTCTTGCAAACCCCATACAATGTTGACAAGACATGAGTGATTATTTTAGGTTTAGCTGAGGTTTGTAAACAATTTATGTCAGAAGAACTATTTCACTTTGTTGACAACAGAGTTAATTGTCAACAAAGAGTGAAATGTGCAAACAGGGACAGCATATTGAAAAACAGACTGTAAACACACAGGCAAAGACAGACTTAAATCACAGAAAATAAAATGTGTTGGCAGAATAAATTGCTGGTGAACAAACGATTTAAAAAAAAAAAAAGCCCTCACACACAAACTTGTTAGTATTCTTGTACCTATCATACCAGAGCAGCTCCAAATGTAATGCCTCATGTTTTATTATGTCAGCCCACAATGTCAAATGTGGATGTTGGTGATGTTGGTAATATGATAGCAGAGGCTGAATCTTCCCACCAGTATTCTGTTACATGTTGTTGCTGTGTGACAGATGGCAGCAGAGGGGCAGTCTGACAAATGGCATCTGACATGGAAGTGCATATGAAGCAAAGGTGTGGAACTGAATTCCTCCATGTGAAAAAAATGGCACCCACTGACATTCATTAATGCTTGCTGAGCGTTAATGGAGACCAAACATTGGATGTGTGCACAGTGAGATGCTGGGTGGTGCATTTCAGCAGTGGCAACAGTGACACGAACAGCAAGCAACATTCCAGACGGTCACGTGCAGCTGTCTCACCATGGAATGAAGAGCATCTCAATCAGATCATCTTTACAAATTGATGCAATAGCACCAAGTCCCATACAAGACTGAAAGATGGACCATGCAGGCAACATTTTCCCAGCTCTGACATCATCATAGCAGCTGTGAAACAGTGTTTCGCCTCCACTGGTGCAGATTTGCATGAGTGCAGCAGGCAGGCTCTTCTTCATTGCTGGCAAAAATGAATAGCTACTGGTGGTAACTATTTGAAAATAGTATTCTGTATTTGAAAATTTGCTCTATCAAATAGTGGTACTGTGCTCTTCATATCTGTTCTAATTTCCATGGACATAAATAGGAGGCATTATTTTCAGAATGATTTACATATATGACAAAGTAAGCATCAGTATCAAAATGGCATTAAGGTGACTAGAAGATACTTGGGAAAATAAGCATGAATCCAGACAGGTTATCTGAGTAAATCTAATAGGCTGTGATGTTTAAGATACTGTAGTAAACTGATTTAACCTATGGAAAAATGTTACAAAAATAAATAAATAAATAAATAAATAAATAAATTCAAACATAAAGAAAATTTGGAAGCTTAATAGGATCCTGGGGCTGTATTTTACAGATATGCACATTCTTATGACTCTGCTTTGTTACCATTACGTTTCATATCTCCAACAAAGCTTGTCAGATAAATATTCCTCCTGTGAGAGCTGTAAACATCAGCCTTTCTGAGCAATGGCAACTAAGGAAAGTATTTGAAATGAAGCAGTCACATCAGTTAATACAAAGTGTGTAAGATGTTTCATCCAAAGCGTATTGCACTGCAGAAGATAATTCATTAGGGCGATTCCCCCTGCTTATTCAGACATGCACAGCTCTCATCCATCACTCATGTAGGATTCAATAAGAGTGTAAGAAAAACAAAAGCCCTTGTCAAGGTGGCATAAGATTCTTGTCTAATATCTAGCTAATAGGAATGAACAAGGTCACAACAGAAGCTAATTTGGCATGCCAATTTGAAAAGTGCCAGCGTACTCCCAGAGTTAAAAGTAAGACACATTATTTTCACCTGTGTACTGACGTGTGCACCCACATGAAACTCTTCAAATAATGTGCATTCTTTAATGCTCTTACTGAAAAGGCAGCTGTCATTTCAGCTGTAGGGCTCAAAAACAATATTTTCTGGTTTGTCAGTCGAATAACTGGTTGCTCCTGTCAGCAGTTACTGCTGGAAGAAATGAGGTATATGCCTGCACTATATGCAGTATCTGCTTCCAAATGAGATGCTGTCACCTGAATACCAGGCAATTGCTTTGGCTGTTGTCATCTACCTTCTGTAACATTCAAATCTATCATAACTCATGCAAAAGCAGAGGTCACCATGGTAACTTTGTATCCCTAAACTAAATAAGAAGGAGCAAAACATATGTGGTTTTCTCTTTATACCTTTAAAATTTATTTATTTTTATTTTACTGGATGAGAGATAAAGGAAAGGATGTCCTTTAGACACAAATATAATTAGAAAGCATTTGGAACCTGATTACATTTTCCTTTGTTCACAATGGAAATCTTTTCTGTCTTAGTATATATGTATTAGTATAGTCTTAGTATATTAATATATCTGTTATAGTATATATGTGTGTTATATGTACATATAAATCATCAAAAATTTTGAGAAAGATGATGAGGAAAAAGCCTTGCCACAGAATATCAATAGGTTAAGAGTCATATTTCGACAGAGGATTAGACATTAAAAAAATCTTTTCAAAGGATCTAAAGGTATTAGACACCCGTATTTGACTGAATTCAACTCCTTTATACTCTGTAAAACTTCTGTCAAAAGAGTTAACACAAACACACATGGACAGGTTTTTTTTCTACATAAAAATTAGGATAATAGGAATAAATCATCAAGCTTTATGGCACAATGCAGCTGATAACTGAGTAGGTTAGTAAAACATTTTCCTTTTTTGAACATACCGTAGGTACTTCTCATTCCCATTACCTGTGATACATACATCAAAGGGATTTCTCTAATTAAGAAACATTCAAATTTCAAGTGCAGCTAAGTAGCTTAGGTCTTAGGTACATTGCACTCATTTTCAGTGAGAACTGGTTAAAGTTTTCAAAAGAATCTCCAGAGATTATGTTTCTATCCCCTTTTGACTGCATGTGGCAGATAGATATAGCACTTGCATTTGACTTTTGAAAGATTCTATGTCAGTAAGTGAAATTTCAGAAAATAATGAAAAGGCTTTCGACTAAGATCAGTGTGAATGTTAGTGGTCATATCCCCTGAGTTATCCTCAGTCAGCGAAATAATGGCTTATGTTTTCCTTCTTTTGTGACCATATCATTTAACAGTGGTTTTAGTAAAAGCATTTTATCAGAAAGTCTATTCATAGCTGTTGCATTTTTATATATTGCTTTAACAAATCCATACAAACTGGCTTGAATTTTCACAATTTTAAAATTGAAGTTTTATTTTCCTAATGTATGCTGCTTAAACTTGTATAAATAAATAGATATTTTGTATTCTACACTTTTATTATTTCTTTTTTAGAAACATTTTTCAGAATTGCATAGGACTCCACATGCATTTGCACTGTGATCACAGAATCATAGAATCATAGAATGCGAGTTGAAAGGGAACTTTAAAGGTCATCTATTGCAACTCCCCTGCAATGGACAGGGACAGCTACAGCTACATCAGGTTGCTCATAGCCTAGTCCAGCTTAATCTTGTATGTCTTCAGGGACAAGGCTTCCACTGCATCTCTGGTCAACATGTTCCAGTGCTTCACCAGCACTGGAACTTATTTAGGATAAGAATAATGTTGATAATATACTGATGTTTTGGCTGTTGCAGAGCAGTGCTTACACAGGATGGAGGACTTTTCATGCTTCTCATGCTTTTTAGCTTCTCATGCTGCCCTGCCACAGCTAGTTGGCTGTGAAGAAGAAAAGAGAAAAGTAGAAGTATCTTTAAAGTCTGTATGTCTATACCTTTATTAACTGGGAAAAAAAAAAAAAAAAAAAAAAAAAAAAAAAAAAAGGAAAAGAAAGGAAAGGAAGGAAAGGAAAGGAAAGGCAAGGAAGGGAAAGAGAAGGAAAGAAATGGGAAGAAAAGAGA
>NW_024884253.1:52149414-52265410 GCF_019232065.1 Centrocercus urophasianus
GCAAGGAAAGGAAAGGAAAGGAAAGGAAAGGAAAGGAAAGGAAAGGAAAGGAAAGGAAAGGAAAGGAAAGGAAAGGAAAGGAAAGGAAAGGAAAGGAAAGGAAAGGAAAGGAAAGGAAAAAAAAAGCATTTTAGGAAAATATAAGATATGGAATTTACACAAGCTCTGATTCTTCTATTTTACCTTCATCTACATTCAAAATATTGTAAAAATAAGGTCAGATTTTGAATACCATCAATGTAAATTAGACTGGCAGAAGCTGGACTGCAGTAAATTAAAGAAGAGCCACATGAAATATTGAGTAGATTTTGATCCTGATATGAAATAGATATTTTATTTATGAAATAAATTAATTAATTCACTAAGAACTCACTTATGAGCTTGGATGCAAAGCCAGATGAAACTCTGCCTGCCTGAAGTTATTTGCATTGCTAGGTAGGGTAAAGATGAGTGGATGGATGGATGGATGAACGAATGAATGGATGGAGGGATGGATGGAAAGATGATAGATAGATAGATGATAGATAGATAGATAGATAGATAGATAGATAGATAGATGATAGATAGACAGATAGATAGGCAGCACTAATGACGATCTGTAATTTTTCTTCCTAACCTACCGAGAAGTTCATTGACTGACAAAAACAGGATCTCTGCCACTGTCCTAATGACTATTCAATTTTTAGTTAGCTGAATAGAGTCGATTTGCACCTAATTTCAGCACTGCAAAATGCAGGTCAAGCCTTCTCCTTTTCCACAAGAGAGAACCCTCTTTTCTCCAGATTATTTGGTACAGACTATTTCATGTTTTCATGTGAGGATACAAATATGTGCATTCCTGAGGATGAAGCCATCTTTGTCCAAAGTATTCTTTGTTAGCTCTGTGATGGAGCCTATGGGGAAGCCGTGGCTGGAACCAAAGGTACTGAGATTTTAATCTGCACAATTTTTTAATTGTCACACTAACAATTAGTCAGCAATGAAAGATGGAATGCAAGAGATAGATCGAGGGAAAGGCCATGGCACTTGATTTCCTTTCTGAAGCTGCAACTAAATCTTTGAAACTATATGGTAGCTTGCACCTGGAACTGCATAGACTGCATTAAGTTCAGTGAGATTGCAGAACAACCAGAGGATCAGGCCTACCCAGCATGAGTCCATGAAAGGCAGGTCCTCCTTGACCGACTTGATCTCCTTCTATGATCAGCTGACCTGAATATTGTGTGATGGAAAGATTGTGGATGTAGTCTATCTAACTTTAGTAAAGCTGTTGTTTCCCTCAGCATTCCTTTGGAGAAATGGGCAGTCCATGGCCTGGACAGATGTACTCTTCACTAGGAAAAAAGTGGCTGAATAGCCATGCCCCGAGAGCACTGCTGAATGGAATTAAATCCAGCTGGCAACCAGTCACTAGTGGTGTTCCCTAGGGGACAGTATTAGGGCTGATAATATTTATTATCTTTACTGATTGTGTGGATGAAGGAATTGAGCGCACTCTCAGTAAGTTTGCAAGTAATACCAAGTTGGGAAGGTGTGTCAACCTACCTGAGGGTAGGAAGGTCTTTCATTGGGATCTGGACAGGCTGAATTGATGGGCTGAGGCCAATTGTATGAGCTTTAACAAAACCAAGTGGTGGGTCCTGCATTTTGATCACAAGAAACATTGCATATCTACCGGTCCAGGGCAAAGTGGCTGGAAAGTTACGTGGAGGAAAACAATCTGAGGCTGTGTCAACAGGTGGCTGAACATGAATCAACAGCATACCCAGGAGGCCAAGAAGTTCAGTAGCATCCTGGCTTGTAGCAAAAATAGTGTAATCAGCAGGACTAAGGAAGTGATAGTCCTCCTGTACTTACCTGTGGTGAGGATGCACCTCGAGTACTGTGTTCAGTTTTGGGTCCCTTACTACAAAAAAAAAAAAGACATTGAGGTCCTGGAGTGTCTCCAGATATGGCAACAAAGCTTTTGAGGGATCTGGAACACACCTCCTGTGGAGAACAGCTGAGGGAATTGGGATTGTTCAGTCTGGAGAAGAAGAGACTCAGGAGAAACATTATTACTCTCTACAACTACCTTAAAGGAAGCTGTAGCAAGGTGGGGGTCAATCTCTTCTTCCAGGTAACAGTGATGGGACAAGAGGTAATCGCCTCAGGGTTTGTTTGTTTGTTTGTTTTTTTACCAGGGGGATTCAAGTTGGATATTAGGGAAAATGTCAGAAAGAGTGGTGAGGCACTGGAACAGGCTGCTCAGGGAGGTGATAGAATCATCATCCATGGTTCAAGAGAGGTGTAGATATGGTATTAAGGGATGTGCTTCTGTGGGCATGTTGAGGAAGAGTTGATGGTTGGACTAGCTGGTCTTTTCCAACCTTAATGATTCTATGATTCTTTATCTAATAAGTCAATTCATAGTTGCAATGCAGTTAGGGGTACTGAGAATTATGACAGACATACATAAGAAAATTGCATTACATATTAGCTAATGCAGAGTGTGGGGATAGTAAATGCAAATAGTTAAAAAGTTGCTGTCATATTTGTAAAGTTGTAAAATTAAAGTCCTGAAATTTTCAGTCTTTGCTCTAAGGAAAATATTTTGTTATATCTTCCTAGGCAGTTTACACAGTTTAAGCTTACTGCATGTATGGAGATTTGTAAGGAATTTTTTTCACTTAACGAGATACATCAAAGATGGCAAACAAAAATATTGATGGAATTTGTTTCTTGTATTAAATTTATAGCAATTACACAAAATTGGGCTTATCAGATTTGTCTATATGAAGGGTCATCAGTGTTGGAAGAAATGTAGCAAATTCAGGAAAAATGAGTTTATTTCTAAGTATATATACAGACAAATATACATATAGAAACATATAGATGAAGATCTATATGCACACATACATATATATACATATGTTATACCCTTTGAGATCATTAAAGGCATTAAGGTTGGAGGCAGCCTGGGCTGCAGTGACCATGCCCTGGTTGAGTTCATGATCTCAAGGGATGTGGGCCTGGCAGAGTGGAATCAGGACCCTAAACTTTGGAAGAGCCAACTTCAAGCTTTCCAATGAACCGTTGGCCGAGATCCCTTGGAATTCTGTCTTTAAAAACAAAGATGTTGAGGAGAGCTCACTACTCTTCAAGGTTGCCTTCCTGAGAGCACAAGAACTCTCCGTCCTGAATAAGAATGCAGGCAGAGGAGGTAGGAAACCAGCGTGTTTTGGCAAGGATCTGCTGAGGACGCTGAGGGCGAAGACAGGCGCGTACAAGCTCTGGAAACAAGGGCATGTCACCTAGGAAGAATACAGGGATGCCATCTGGACTTGCAGACGTGGGATCAGGAAAGCCAAGGCACAAGCAGATCTGAACTTTGCGAGGGACGTGAAAAACACTAGGAAGACTTTCTACAGGTACATTGGCCAGAAGAGACATGCCAAAGTGAGTGTACCTTCTTTGGTAAATGTAAAAGGAAAACTGACTTTAGTGGACGAAGAGAAGGCTGAGGTACTGAATGAGTTCTTTGCCTTGGTCTTCACTGGTTGCCAGGATTCCAGCATTTGTCATGTCCCTGAGCCCTGCATCCCTAAACCTCTAGGTGGGAACCAGGGCAGTAAATACCCCCCACTGTAAATGCAGAGCAGATAGAAGTAACAATTTCAAAAATTCTTTCAAATATTCTCATGTTTATGGAAACGTTGGAATATTCCTATATTCATATGAAAAAAAATAACATTTGTCATTTTGAATCAGTAACTGAAATCTTCATATGTATGTGCTACTTGTCTTACCAACAGAAATAACTTCGCTGCTTGTGGTGAAATATTTTTTACTGTTGATTTTCTTGCAAGTCAAAGTTAATGTTTTCTTAAGTACCTTTATTTAGGATACTTTTTCACAGTACAAATATCTGCCAACAATTTTCTTATGTTCATCCAGCAGAGATTCTTACTCACAAAACTCCAAAAGTTCTTCCATCTATTGTCATAACTTAAGAGATAACAAGTTAGAAAACACATCTTTATAAATTTGTGTACAACTTCCTGAATGTTAAGATATGTTTCAGTTTAGAATACGATGGTTTCCACAGAAGTACAAAAATATAGACAGAAGATCACTGTTCACTCTCTAAATTTGGTATCTTGACTGAGAATGGTATGAAAATGCATTGTGGCATTAATAACCTGTAAGTGATGGAGAAATTGTATCTATCTGAAATTGTCACATGTGAACGAGAGGTCAGAGAGGTTAAAAAATGAACAGGAACAATCTATGTATTTCTTAATTTCTGTCTCTCTGTCTACAGCGTACTAAAACAGTTGTAACGTTTCTTCTCAGGAGTCCAGCCTGGTTCCATCCTCAGCAACAAAATAAAAGTTTCCATACTTTATGTACTAGAAAGTAAGGAGAACATTATTCTATTCTACAGTCCCAGTTCTCTTCAAGACATTTGCAAAACTACAGGCAGTTATATATATATGTATATATATAAACAAAAACAAAAACAAATAAACAACATAGAAACAAAATTCTGTAGATGCTGCAAAAGTTTCTTCAGAATAGTAAAATGAGAAAGTTTCACTAGAGAAAAAAATTGGGGCATCTTTATATACTGCCCTAACCATTAATTTACACTGTAATTCAAACTTGTAGGTGTATAGGAAGGTAAAAACCAAGTAGAATCATAACACAGTCAGGGCATTGAGCCAGATTCTAAATCAGTACTGGGTCACTGATAATAAACTGTTATAGCTGTAAAATGAGAGTCCTGATTCATATGCATGGAATACACTGATGTTCATAATATATTCATTTCAATTTAAAAAGGTCATATATAATAAACAAATATTATTCTCTAAATTGGATAGCAACTAAAATGTCAGGGGTTCAGAGTTGTCTCCAGCAAAATGATTGGCTTCTCCATGCAATTCTGTAGTAAAGATCTGGGGAGAGGAGAGGAAAGGGGAATGAAATCTCATTGCTTTCACAGTGTGGTTCCAATTAACTGGCCAATTGTTAATTGGCTTCCCTCTATTAATACTGTAAAAGTCCTTATGAATAAAAAGTAAATGAGCAGAAATAGGATATCTAGTCTCCTGTTGTGTTCAAAAATTCTGCTGTGAAGAAAATATTATGTAGTGTCTTACAAATGAAATGGCATTTTCATGCAATCTCACTTTTTGCTTATTGTCAGGCATACTATGGAACATATATCTTAATAGTGCTTTGTTCTAGCTAAAATAAAAGATTTCGTTTACTTTTCAAATATCTATTCTCCCTTTGTGTCCCACCAAGCTTTTAAGACGTAGGCTTTGTTGGTGGATTCCATGGCTCATGTATATAGTCCAAACAGAAATATTTTCATTTTTCAGTTTGAGATTATTTGCCTTTATATCTCCTGATTACATTAATCTCTGTTATCCTACTGTGTCATACCCCTCCTTTACCACCAATGAATAAGTGAATGCTCACCAATTTACTCACTGACTATTACATTTTTTGTTTGTTTGTTTGTTTGTTTGTTTGTTTCTCAAAGGTTCTGAAGCTTCTAAGGGTTAATCAGTCCTAAATTCAATGGGCACATTTATCAGACTTCCTCTAGAGGGCGGGAGAATTGTAGTAGTTTGTGACTTTCAAAATTTGGTTTGAGACTGATGGAATTGTCCCAGTACTTACGGTGCTGCTCTGGAATAAAAAAGCTCAGTCAATGACTGTACTTCCAGAGCTGGAGCATGAACTTGATCCTGTTGGTTCTTACATGAAGTTTTCAGACCTGTGCTCTGTGTTCCAATTTTCTGTTTTGTTGGAAAATATAAATTCTTGGTAATTTCGGGTTGCAATTAAATTAATACACAGGCAAATTTCAGAAATGCACTGTTTCTTATTTCTTTTTAATTCAGAGTGGAAAAGCCTTATTTTTGACAATTGTGAAGTTAATCATGACTGCAATATTTTGTGCCAACAAATCCTGATTTCATGTTCCTACTCTGAATTATTGTTTGTGCCTTTATTCTTCATAGTGACTTAGTTAGGGCTACATTTCAAATTCAAATAAATGTAACAAATCCATGCATTTTTCACTAGCTTGATTTACTACACATCTCAAAGGGCAACCGCAGAAGAACAAAAATACTTTTCTCATGAAATAAATGAAGAAATTAAGACAGGTGCTTATACTACTGTAACAAAGAAAATCATGAGGGTCCTCAGAGACTCATTTGGTCTCCATAGAAATAAAATGTCAATTATTGCAACTAACAACTTTATCTAGATTGATTCCAAATTGAGTCTAAGCATTCAACAACACTGTTGTGGCCCAGATGATAAAACCTTCATAAATTAAATAAAAATTGGATGCAACTGAGTATTTAGCTAAAAGGCCTATTTGAATAGTTAGTTAAAAATAATTTTACACTTGAGATTAATCATTTTTCAAATCAGAATTGACAAAAGTCATGTACATCATACAGAAAACTGAACACTGACCAATGTCATAGATTTCTAAACTCAGTATCTTGTTTTTTAAGAAATTAAGTGCTGTGAATTTATTGTGATTTCAATTAAGATCAACTGGTAGAAAACTGATTTATTCCTAAATTATGAAAATGTCATCTTTTAACTAAGAAATTACTAAGTGTAACAGTCTTCTAAGCATCACCCGTTGCTGTAAATGTCAGAAGAAATACTACCTAAGTAATGATATAAAAGAGAGTGAGAAATATCACTGAAAGAGAAATTTGTGTCTATGATAAAGGTTACGAAAGACTGAAATACTTACGTATATAAATAAAATATACTCAATAGAGAGAGTTTGATATCTTTCTTTTGTTTATAAGGCAGTCACATACTCCAACCCATTTCAGTAGCAAGTATGAAAACAGAATCAATACATAATTTATAACAGATCTTCAGTAGTCTTTCAAGCAGTATTTTTTTTTTTCTAAATAGTTATATCATGGGGCATTGTAGAACAAACACACTTGAGTGAGAAAAGAGGTAATCAGAGAGGGATTTAATATGGCTTGAGTGCTAACGAGGAGAAATATCATTGTCAACAAAACTTTTCTGGGTTTAAACTAAGCCCTTAATTATTTTTAAGAAGTGGGCCTTAAGTGTCTGGGAAAATCTCAGTGTGAATGGGAACTCCCTTTCATTTTAGAATGTGCCCTGATCAAGTCAATCACTTCATCTTAGGGGTCCAGGCAACAGAATGCCAGTGTAGAGCTCCTGTGATGAGAGCGAAATAAAAGGATCAGAAACTCAGTGTGATTTCCTTAAAGGAAACTTTAAGATTAAGAGATCTTTAAGAACTTTAGAACTTCAAGAGATTCCATGCAGCTAATGCATACAGAAATGAACTTCCAAAAAATGCTTTTAGAGCTTCCAAAAAGTTTTTTTCAAAAACACAAATGACGTATATTTAAAAATGCTCAACTGTTTTCTTCACTATTTCTTATCTTACCATTCACTGAAGAACAAAAACTGTGTAAAATGTTCCATGATGAGTTATTAAGTGTGACATTTGTTAGATAATAGTATACATGCTAATTTCTGAAGGATATCTTCTAATGAAGAAATTCATGCACTTGTTTGCAACTTTTCAACTTTCATTATATTCCATGAAGAATGACAAAAAATTTCAAGGTATGACAAAATCACAAATAAGCAAAAGATGTCTGTAGATCTGCTTCCGTTACACAAATTTCCTGCTTTGTTTTTCTCTGTATCAGGAGGATTTAAAGATGCTATAAAGACTCAAGTTTACACACTAAGATCCATGGTGTTGATGACAAAATACCTGGTTTTGTATTTTCTCACATGTATCAGAGAAGAATAAGCTAAGCTAAGCTAAGCACATTTGTAAATATTTGATAAATATCATTTCACATAACAAAACAAATGGACTTCATAATTGCCAAATAATTTTACAGTGAAGTCTAAGATTTTCGCACAGATCATTTCCACACACAGCAAGGAAGCTACAGATACCAAATTGGCCTAATGGAGTCTAAATTGGTCATAAAGTCCCTAGAGATTTGTCTATCATTTTTTAATGTTAAAAACATGCAAACAAACAAACAAAAATGCATATTGATGAAATTTTTACCTATAAATAAGAAGTTTAGAAGTCCTGCATGTTAATCTTGTACAGGAGTCTTGATGTGTTGTTTAAAATTCCTGAATTACAATTTCCTGAGCAGCTTTGAATGGTTAATATGAACTTGCAGCTAACTGAGCTCACAGCCTTTGAAATACTCTGTAGAAAATTACCCCATCCTTTCTATTCTTGTTTTCTCCCCTCATTTTTCTTCCTGTTACTGACAGTTATGCAAATCTGAAGACAGTTGCTGTTAGGCTGCCATTCTTCCTTTTATTGTTCTTCAGCATTTAAGCAGCGCATTGACTGTACTGTAGCTTCCTAGATAAGGTCTCACTGAACTTTTTACTTACACTGAGAAGTATCAGGTTTACTTGACTGCTTATACACACTTCTATTTTCCATTCATCTTTTCAAAACAGATGTTTTATTCCATGTTGATGATTCAATTTGTGTGTTGATAAATACTCCCCTTTTCCATGTTATGCAGCAATAAATACTAATACAAGGTAACTTTGTACCCAAGTAGCACTTCATAGGTTCTACTCATTTGACAGAATTAACCAAACATCACTAGGAACATACTGAAATTACTTATCACAAGCAGATTGAACTTATGGGCTTTTTTTTTTTTTTTTTTTTTTTTTAATGCATTAAAAGAAGGCAAGAAAAGAGATTAAGAAGTTCTAATTATACGGATGCAGAGATCAACTGAATGATTTAAAATTTTTGAATGAATTTACTACTAAGCCATTTGTATTGCTGCAAATCACATATAGCAGGAAGTTACAACTGAAAATACTTTTGAAATCTGTGCTGATCAGTGTATTCCAGTAGTGACATATACAGTAAAAAATGCATTTAGTTCACAGCCATATTTTATGAATCCAGGTATCTTACTAACTGATGAAATCAATACGTTAAATAATTACATTCAGAACAATACAATTTGCAAAGAACTCATAACTTGAAACCTGTGATCTCTTCAAAGACAAAAGAATTTCAAGTATAATAGCAGTACCCACCGTAGAATTTGTATTTGCTTTGCTTGCCTAGGTACAGTGAATTATACTAAAATCATCAATTCATTCATTTTAAACTGATTTTTTTTTTTTAATTAACTAGTCATTACTTTAAAAAAGAAATTAGAAAGAAAAAAACAAACAAACTTCATAACATTGATTCTTTAACCAAACTAATTTTAAAGTTATTACTATTAATCATTTGTTCTTTCAGAAAGAAAGCTTGCATTCACTTCCATACATAGAAAATAAAATTACTTAGTACACTTAACTGTGACCAAGAATTAAATGTCAAATATAACACAAAAATATACACTTATAAATGAATTTGCCTCCCAAAACAAATATGCCTGAATTTAATTTTGATAAAGTAGAGAAAACATTGAAGAAAATTTTTCTTCTTATAAAATAGCCGACTGAATGTCACAGGAAGAAAGAACTGAAAATAGCATTTTTTGCATCAGTAGTCAGAAAGTATTCCATGAATTCATGGGTTCACGGACAGTAATTTTACATTCCTGCACATTTCAGGTATTTTCTGCATCTTCACTCTTGGCAGAGGACGCACGGTGAATAGCATTTTGAACTATGTTAGATATAGGTGGGCCTTTGTGAATTTTTATGTACACATGTATAAAAAAAAAAGTGTATATTTTTAGATTTTCTGATAGTAGGATACATTTTACATTGTATTTACTTAATAGGTTGCAGGAATGGTACTTAAAAAATGTAAGATTGTAGTTCAATCCACCCACTTTTTTATTTTTATATGTGGTGTTAATTGGGAATTAAATATCTCAGAATGCTTCTTAAAATCAAAACATGAAGAAATGCTGAAGTGAGGTGTATTAAATAAGCTAATAAAATAAAATAAACATTTATTTTGTCATAAAAGCAATCCGGGACATTTCAGTTTTTGTTTATCACAACTTTTGTCACACTTCCTTTCAAATTTCCTTGTAAAAGTGCTAATAAATGTACCATTTTTCCTTCAATGTTATCTATATGTCCATTCTTTATCCTTCATTTTAGCTGTTCTCTTTAAAGTTAAAACTGGTGAAGACAGATACATTCCCACATATATTAAGTATTTCAGCATGAATAAAGTAACAAAATATGCATCAATTTAATTTCTTATTGCAAAAAGACTATTTTTTCCCTCATTCCTCAACTGCTAACACTCCTTTGCTGAACAGAAAGGATGCATCTACATTTGGTCAATTTTGATTCTTAGATTTGGGGCATGATAGAATACACACCTGAGAAAAAGCGTTCCTTAAATGACATTGAAGACTAATGTTAATCAAATCTACAGTACTCTGGAGAGATAAAGGGTAGGTGACAAAGTTTCCCTGCTTAAATAAGAATAATTTTGGAGACAAATATTTGTTTCAGATGAGAAAGTAACAGGCTGTTCAATTAATTCTGTAGGAAAAGCAAGCTGCTTCAAACTGTGGCACAATTTACAATGTTGTAAAAGATACACCTTCATCTTCTTCTCATAAGCTGAAGTGTGAATTGATGTGTATTCTGTACACAATAACATAGATCCATCGTGACTGTTATCTCTGTTACATTTTTCTCCTAATTTGAATACAAGAGAGAAATCACACATGGCATATACACGCTTCAACTGCAGTATTTAACAGCCTTTTCATTCCTGGAGCTGGCATAGGAAATAGCATGCACTCAAACCATTGCAGGCTTGGAAGCTCAGGAAACGTCTCAGCATTGGTATCTCAGTAAAATCAGTGGAACAGCTCATAAAATTCCTGGATGTTCCCCATAATTCTTGTGTTGAGAGCAGAGCACACCATTGAAGGACAGATTCCTGAAGGAAATGAGGAAATTCCCTAATTAATGGATCTGGAAGTTAATGTTGTAGCTACACTGTTGATCCAGAACAGATTTTAACATACTGGATAACAGAGGTCCTTTTTATGGAAATGGGAAGCAGATGATTGAAATTTCATATGACACGACTTATCTAACTCTATGAATGAGCAGTGCCAAAAGGCAGTGTAGTTGTTTTGGTTTGTGTGGAAAAAGTGAGCTAAGCTGTCTGCTCAGGTTCAGTGACAACAAATAGGGAAATAACTGGTAATTAATAGTTAAAGTATCTTTCTAGGTTAAAGAAAATTGTTACTCAAATTCTTCCTGTAATATATTTATAATTATTTAGGCAATTACTTGTCTAAAATACCTCCTAAAATAAGCAATAATTCATGGTTAGAAAACCAATGACCTGGAAGATAGAGATTTAAGTCCTATTTCCTGGAAGTTGAACAAAGAGTATACATACTGAGAAATTTCCCAAGAAATATTCAGCTTAGCAAAAAATGCTCTGGGTGCCCTGGTGGACAATAAGCTGACTGAGGTGATATGGATTCACAGGAGGCTGAGGTGAGTGAACCTTCCCACTACTGTGAGTACAGCAAGCAGTCACAAAAATGACTGAGTATGAAGTGTATGAATCATAACAGTAAAGACTGAGAGAGCCAGGACTTCAATGTGGAGAAGGCTTTTATCAGTCAGTATGCTTGATGAGAAGGAAGAGGAAATAAGACAAGACTCTTCTCTGCAGTGCCCAGTGAAAAAAGGGGTAATGGTCACAAGGCTGGTCCTGTAAAGTACACCCAGACATCTTTAATCACAGAGTGAAATGATCAGAAGTACTGAACTAGAGTTACCTGACACTTCATTTGGTCCTGGATATAATTTACCTATAACGTTACCTGTCAAGAATATATTTGAAATTTTGAAAATTCTCACACTGCAGAAAAAGTCACATAAGAGTTTTCATATTTACAATATTCTTTGAAGGTGTATGCACATTTCCAAGTTTTGCTGTAAAGTTCTCAATAGATACTTTATCACTCCTCACTTCACTCAATACCAGTGCTCATTATTGAAAGAAAAAATGCATTATACAATTTCCAGCTTCAAGATATCAGGTTTTGGCCACTAGTCACAGGATGCTACTACAGTTTATAATAGTTTGATGTTTTTTTCTAGGTAGCTACAGTTGCTGCATATGATTTATTTGATGTTGAAACAGCAGATCAGAAGAACTATCTGTAAAGTATAAACCACTCACTTAACTAGAAAATGTATTTTATTCATTCTCTAAGTATATCACCATTGCTGAACAGAGACTTTACAAGGAATTTTTTAAGAGAAATGAAACAAAAAGACATGTTACTGACAGCTTCCAAAGGGGGAGAAGAAGTCTTAATTAGAAATAGAGATACATTCAGAACATTAAACTTAGAGTGGCTTTGAGGATATTTCTGTTGAGAGGAGAAGATAGCAGGTGAATCTGTATTTAATTTTCTGTCACTCTTCTGACCTTTGCTAAGAGAAATTGTAGAGATTTGTTTTAGCTCTTTCCTGTATTTTTTTGAGTCACCACCTTTGAAGCTCTCATTCTTCTGACACTGCCTCCAGCAGTCAATTTGTACAAAACTTCACACAGGAAAAGCTCAAACTGTGATTTGAAGACACTCCCACTTCAAATCACAGGTCAAAAAACACAGATTCTCTGTGGTCTTTCAGTTCAGAGAACAGCTTGAAAAAGCAAATATAAATGAACCTTCTCACAGTGAAGCATTTTGGCTTCAGCAGACCAATATAGGTCTGTCATCCACCCAGCATGGCAGCTGTACTTGGCTAACAGAAGTAGTAAAGATTTCAGCACTATGTGTTCCCATTTTCAGCATGTGCTAACATAACTCAAGCCAAAGATGCAAGTGCATCTTTTTCCTTCAGATCTTGAAACCATAAAGAAAAATGGTGAAATATGCATGGGAAAAAAAATAAATAAATCTGTGCACAATTGCTCTCTCAGTTCTAACAGGAAAATAAGTAAAAAGAGGCTTAATATTAAAAAAAGAAAAAAAAGAAAGAAAAAAATTGAAGAAAAAAAAAGAAAAAAAAAGCATTACAACAGGGATCCAATCACTGTGAGAAAACTAGTATCTTGTCAGAAAGCTTGCTTTTCAAGTGCACCTCAGAACTAGCTGAATTTCCATTATCATTCAGAAGCTGTCCTAGTGTTAAGGCTAAAACTGAGTCATTAATAAGCTCAGTCGACACTGCTGGCAAGAGCAAGTGTGGTAACATTTCATTCAGACCGCTCTGGAACAGCATGAGTATTTTGCCCACAATTAACTGATTAAAGAGAAAACAAGCATCAAAACATACTTAAATCATCTGTTAAGGAGCAGGTGGATGTACTTACATGTACTGAGAAAACACAGATCTGCATCAGATGAAATCTGCAACCATGCCATTAATATTGCCTGATTTAAGGGAAAAAAACACAATCACAGCATAACAGGAAAAATCCCTGTGTAGAATCACAATTTGCAGAACCAAAATCTCTCCTGAAGCTCAGATGCAAAGATTGTCACAGCACTTCTTAAGATAAAGCTTTGTGATACTCATTCATGACTGCTCATCTCCTTCAACTTCAAAGAAAAAAATGGCACATACTGAAAACCTGAACATATAAAAATACGATTATGAAGGAAATTCTTGTGTACCGAAAACAATGGTTTTCTTCTTGTCCTTCAGAATAGTCTTAGAGAAGGACTTATACACATCCAAGTATGTCCAGGGGAACATTTTTTTGAGCTACAATGTTATGATCAGAAGTTCAGAGTCTAGTTGGAGGCCTATAGCTATCATTATCCCCCAAGCACCTGTCTTGTTCAATCTATTCATTAGTGACCTGCATGAAGAGACACAGCGTACTCTCAGCAAGTTCACTGACAAAGCTGGGAGGAGTGGCTCACACACCAGAGGGCTGTGCTGTTGTTCAACAAGACCTGGGCAGGTCAGAGAGCTGGGCGTAGAGTAACCTCTAGAAGTTCAGTAAAGGCACTAGCTGAATCTTGCACCTAGGGAGAAGTAGCCCCATGTACCATGACAGGCTGGAAACTGACCTGATGGAAAATAGCTGTGTGGAAAAGGACCTGGCAGTCCTGGTGGGCAACAGGTTGGCCATGAGCCAGAAGTGCCTCAAGGGAAAGTGCCAGTAGGATGGAGCCAGACCCTCCTCAGAGTCTTCCCAGCTATAGGATGAGAGACTGCGGGCGTAAGCTGAAGCAGAGGAAGTTCTATCTAAACAAGAGGAAGAACTTTATGATGAGAGCAATGAAGAACTGGAACAAGCTGTGCAGAAAAGGTTGCACAGCCTTCTCTGGAGATAATCAAAGCCTGCCTGTGTGTTTTCCTGTGCACTGTTCTCTAGGGCAAGCTTTTTGAATAGGAGGACCAGGTGATCATCAGAGGTCTCTTCCAACCTCACCCATTCTGTGTGATTCTGTGTCTGTATGACAAGATCTTTCCAGGTGCTCAGTTTTGCACTTTTAGCAACTCACTACTCTCCTGCCTCCTGTTCCTTCACTCTTATATTTTCTCTGCCCCCATAGGGGAATACATAGTTTGATCCTGCCTAGACAAAACTCTTATTAGTGTAGAATATCTGACACTGACACCTGGAATTTTGTAGCAATATCCTTTGCACAGGAGAGATATATGAGGCTAACTTAATGTTTTCACACATCTTTAAAATCTTTGGATAGAAATGGATTCACAATTGTAAGCTTGATTGCTCACAGGTACAATTATCTCTTTCAAATAAAAAAAAATACTGTGATTTATCTTATTATTGATTTTTGTATATGAGCCAACTGATGAGAAAGTCATTATTTACAGTGATAAAATAAAGAGGAGGTTTTTTTAAGTATGAGATTAAGCAGACTGGAAATTTTACAGAGTAGGTTCTCATTATGTTATTATTCATTTTGGTGTTTAGTCATGAGGGAGTAATCTGTGTTTTCCAAGAACTGAGAGGTATGTTGTATGGACATGAAGATAACTTCTCCTGCAGTCGTAAAATCTTCCAATAGATGTGTTCTTCATCAAAAGAAATCTGATTTCAATGAAGTTAAATTTTTCACAAGAGTACACTGATTTTAACACATCTGTAAGTTTTCAATAGAGCTTTCCCATGTTGGAATCAAATACTCTCCTATATTAAGAAAAATAGGAAGGATGAAAACATCTTTGCTATTTTATCAAAAATAATTGTTTTCTTATGATCAAAATATGCAACGTCCGTTGTGTGTTTTGATATTTTGCTTTTAGTTGTAATTTCCTGAGATTATCTTTTTAGTTTGTTACCAGAATAAAGGTTTCTACACAGATCAGCCTTTACTTTTCCTTATTCAGGTGGTGGTATCGAAATTAGTCCTACTCGCTAATGACTCCTCTGCTGTTCTCTCTCCTTTCTCTAATTCAGGAATATCCTACCTGTTTGTCTTTTAATTAAAGATTATATTCTTTTGTTTTTTAACTTTTATGCATGAACTATATTACATATTTTATGAGGGCTGCTCCAAAAGTAATGCCTACTATTTTATTATATTGGCCCATGGTGTCAGAGGCAGATGTTGGTGGTATGACAGCAGAGAGTGAATCTTTCCACCAGAACCCCATTACTTTTTTTGCTGTGTGACAGATGGCAGCAGAAGGGCAGTCTGACAGAATGGCAACCAACATATAAGCGTGTATGAAGCAAAGATGCATTAATGAACTCTTCCATGATTTCAAAATATCACCCACTGATATCCATTAACACTTACTGAATGTTTATGGAGACCAAACAGTGGATGTGAGCATAGTGAGGCAGGGGGTGTGGTGTGTTTCAGCAGTGGTGATAGTGGATTACCTCTGCTCTTTGAATCTGTTGACTTTTTTTATCAAACAAAAAACCCAAAGATAGTACAGAGGTTTTTTTGCTTGGTTGGTTGGTTGGCTTTTTGTGTGTGTGTGCGTGTGTGTGTGCGTACGTGTGTGTTTCTGTTTGTTGGTGGTTTTCTATTTGCTACATTTTTAATTTGGTAGTAAATGTAACAGATTCGCGATTAAATAGATTACTCCATTGAAGTACCACTTCCCTGACACTTCCAGAACATTTATGGAAGTCCAACCAGAGGCTGAGCACATTGAGGTAGTGGGTTGTGCCATTCAGCCGCAGCAACAATGACAGTGTGTCGCCTCCTCTGATGCAGATTTTGATAAGTGCAGACTCATGTCCATTGGTAGCAAAAATGCATAGCAAATGGCAGTGACTGTGTTGAAAAACAGTGGGTTTTTTTTAGCTGAGAATTTGCTCCATGAAATAGTGCTATTGTGCTTTTCGTATCTGTTGTAGTTCCATGGAAACATATGAGGCATTACTTCTGGAGTGACCTTTGTTTCACAAGACAGCTCCTGTCTACTCAAGCCAAAAGACTGGTCAGCCATGGAGGAGGCAAAACATAGGTAGGAAGAATTTTAGGATCATCTTTATCCACTCATGCCTCCCTAAATGTTATTTGACCACTACTGTGGCTACAATAGATTTGTTCTGATTCCTACATAACACTATGAAGAGAAAATTAGAAGTGTTTTTATTTTCTAGCATTTCTTTATAGCATGAGTGAAATTACAAGTTTTCAGGCTTTTAATGTTAACTTCACAATTTGTTTCTCTTTGTAAACCTATGCCATTGTTGTTTTGTTTCACTTTTGCTTATTTTTTGTTTGTTTGTTTTTTTTTTTGTTTACCTTAGAAAATTATAGCTGTGCGTTTTAATTGTGTCTGTGTTTTTTAGTGTGTATGTGTGAAAGTTGTTGTTCGATGCTTGATCAAAGAAAGAAAATTTTATAGTGAAGTTCTTAAAAATAGAGGTTTGTAATGGAAAAGCTGGCAGACTTTTAACTAGATCCACACCAGTCACCACTGTAATATTACAATTTTTATAGTAGAAGTAATAGCAATCTACAGACAGTATCTCAAACAATACCATAAAAGCTGAAATACCATGAAATTAATTTTTATTTACTATATAGTGCTATAGCAATGGACTGTGAATTGAATCTGTTTTCCACAAGCATAGCAGTTCAAAGATAACCGCTTCATCTGTTTATACATATTAGTAGAATTGGAACTCCTATATTTATATCTGTTATGTAATTGCATACTAAAGACTATATTTCAAATTTAGCTCCTAAAACAGCAGATGTTTCATTGAACAGAATCAAAGTATTTAGATGTTTTCTTTTGAGAGAAATCCCAGAGGTTTAAATCAAATAACCCACAAGAATAAAGCTATGCATCTCTCTTAAGAGTATGCAGGATCAAAGATTTATGAGGCTAAATTTAGAGACGGAGATAAAAATAAAAGTTCAAGGTGATCAAATACTGATTTCTATTATCTAAGTTACTTACTGGCTTACCAGTTGCTGTTTGGTCAAGTCTTGTTAGGCCTCTGCTCTTTGAAAGTGCATCAGGACTAAAATGCATTCTATTGGAGTTCTTTCAATCCAAATATAGTCAGATCTACCTTTACAGATAGTTTCCATCTGATTTTGAGTTGAATTTTGTAGGGCAAGTTCTAAGAACTCTCTCAAGTATTCAATTCCCCTAGATAGTTGCATGTAGCTACTATTTCTGTAATAACATCATCAAAAGCATGGCAAAATGCCTACCTGTGTCAGCTCAATGGTAGGAAATTACTGACACAATTCACTTACATATAAACTCTCTGGAGAAATGTGTTTTGAGGAAGACTTCATTCATCAGTACTAAACTATCTAGATACCTGTTTGTCATCTGATTCCATATAATCAGATGGCTGGAGCACCTCTCCAATGAAGATAGGCTGAGGGAGCTGCATTTGTTAAGGGTGAAGAAGGGAAGACTCCAGAGTGACTTTATTGTGGCCTGCCAGTACTTAAAAGGAACCTAGTAAGAGGGAGACCAACTTTTTAGAAAAGCAGATAGTGACAGGACAAGGGAGAACAGATTTAAATGAAAAGAGAGGAGGAGATTTAGATTAAATATTAGGAGGAATTTTTTTACTTAGGCACTGAAACGATTGCCCAGAGAAGATGTGGGTGCCTCATCCCTTCTAATCCCAGACGCTGCATTTGATGATTCTATGATTCTGTGATCTGGGCTTCCAATACAGTAACTGGAGAAGGAATATTGTAACGCATTAAATGTATCTGACATGATGGGATAGGATAGGAAAAGCTTAAAGTTACTGTTACCATAATTATCTTTAGGATAGATATGATGAAGTAAGAAGAACCAGTAGTTTTAATACAATAAAGCTCTGCTCGTAATTTAGCATCATAGCTTCAATAAATAATGATAATAACAAAAATACTTTTTAATTGTACATCTTTACTGAGTGAGGTAACTAAGGGTACATCTATATAATATTACCTACTACTTAAAAATCAACAGTTTTAAATCACTGAATTTTCCTGTGTTCAAGAAGGCATTTTATTGTTGGTTGTGCTTTCTTTTTAATTTCATTTTTTCTTTGCTTAATATACTTGTTAATATAAAAAATAACTCACTTGGTTTTTTTTATATTAAATAGTTATCATATTGTATCCTTTCCTACTGTATGCATTGATTATGTCAATAGCAACCATTTAAAATTAAATGAATCTGCATAGCATGTGATGGAAAGTGTTTATAAGAGCACTTGTGTAAATTAACAAAAAATCTTTGTCTCACTGAGGCCACTGGGAGTTTTGTGGCAGGCAAAAGAATGTATCCTATAATTAATGATGAGTTGTGTTTTTAATAAGGAAGAAAGGTTGCATTTTCATTCCAATAGTATTGGCTATTTTTTTAGGTTAACTATTAAGCATAAAAAGTGATATCACTTGTTAAACACAACTGACTCAACTCCATGTCTTGTATGAAAACTGCTTTATCAAATAAAGAATGCCTATATATATTGCATTTTGAATTCTATTTTTCTTTGAAAGAAAAATAATATCCTTTATTAGTATTTTTTTCTTAGTGCATCGGTTTAATATATGATAATCTCAGAGGTATTTGTTTCATAGTAATTTGCTTTGGAAAGCATAAAACCTTGACATTTCCACCCACTTGATGATTGGTTAATGTAATTGGGCTTATTTCTGTACCATTAAAAAGCACATATGTAGAAATATACAAATATAGTTTAATAGTAGTTCTCCTATATCCAAACCACCTTGCACTGATACGTATTGAGTGAGTGTTTGTTTGCGTGTGTGCAACTATGCTTCATGTTACTGACAAAAACAAGCAAACAAAGAACAACA
Organism: Centrocercus urophasianus; assembly: GCF_019232065.1. Classification (NCBI taxonomy): domain Eukaryota; kingdom Metazoa; phylum Chordata; class Aves; order Galliformes; family Phasianidae; genus Centrocercus; species Centrocercus urophasianus. The sequence goes on from NW_024884253.1 coordinate 52,168,692, forward strand.
GTACTTTTTTAAAATAAAAAATATGTATTTTTACTGTACCATTACTGTACTATTTTAAATTAAAGTATGTATTAACCAAATTACTTTCTTTCTGTTTTGATCCCCTTAGCTCTTTTTTTCATCTCTATGATGAAAAAGGGTACATGTGCTACATGCGCATTATATAAATTATTCTATCTATCTTCAGTGAAATTATAAAAACTCATTACTTAAACCTTTACCAGTATTTCCAGATGGGCTACTTCTTTGATTTTCATCTACAAGGCAGGCAAGAGTTTAGAAAAGAAAAAAATGTGTATATGTATATTTGCCTCATTAATAGCCACAGGTTGTTCATGTGAAATGAGAAAAGTTTTAAAAGAATGGGTGAAACTACTTTGCAGTCTAAGTAAATCTATGGGGTAGAATTTAGGTGATGCTGCAGGAGATTTGTAACTTTAAAGATAAATAAATGAAACTCCATGGGATTTTCACAAAGTTAAAGTTGCTGAGTTTATTAAATAATAACCAAACAAATATTTCTATAAAATATTGCAGTATTGAATTTCAAAACAGACGTTTCTGTGTATGGATTAAGTGCCTTATTTTGAACACATGATTCTAGGAGACTAAGAAAGAAAAAAATTTACAGAAAAAATTTAATAGTATTTGTGTGATAGTAATTACGTGTATATGGGGGGGAGATTATTAAAATCACTCATCAGAAGGAAAAAAGTAATTCAGTTGGAATTATTTTTAAAAGGAGAATAATTTATTTTGAAATAACTTATTTTAATAATGTTCCAACTGGAATAATCCAACATGAAAATTCTTTGAAGAGTAACGATATGGCAAGTGAAGAGAAATAAATGGCAATATTCATTAAAAATGGTGTAGGATATATTTTTTTTTAAGTTATGTTTTGTAGTCTTATCTTTCTGATGTCCCGTTCTTCTACTTTTTCAACTTCATGCAGTGTTTCTTGTACTTTTGTTGTCTTGCAATCTAACTTTTAACTTTTGGCTTTTTGTTCCAAAGGAGCTCTGTAATAATAAAAGCTCGATAATATTAACGGCTTCTATTCTGAAAGGAATAAAAGTTTTTCAGAACTACTGAATCAATCTAGGCATCTTTCATTCCTATCATTAACAGATCTGTTGCCTCCTTACTTCTTACTGATTTCTATATGTCATGTTTCTATGTTTCATGTTCTATATTTCATTAAAAAAAATTTCTATGAGAATTAAATGTATTCATATTTCTGTAAATACAGGTGTACACAATTTTATAGTGCTGCAGAAATAACAGTCAAGTCACAGCAAAAATGCAATTAGCCTAGAAACAGCACAGCATGAAATAGAAATGCATATACATATTCATTATGATTTTGAAGAGCCAGACAATAAAAAAAAAAATCTAAATTTTCTTATAAAACATTCATTAGTATCATCAGCAAAAATAACTAAGGTTTTGCACGAGTTTTCTGAGAGTTTTGCTTGACTTCACTATTGAAATTAGGCTGGAGATATGTTTTATGTAAATACATCATTAGGGTTTGCTCTGTGATTATACAGAACAGATGAAAGCTTACACTATTCTGTAAAATATCGAAGTGATATCTTTCTAACCACAGAATACACATGGTAATAGAGTACATAAATATGAACTTCTGGTGGTAGAAGTCAAAGGTTAGGTATGCGAACCACTAACATTTCATTTCTATTTTCCACCCTTGATATCTTACGTGAACAGTTATTGTCTCTTGATGAAAGAACGTCTATGTTATAATCCTATCACTGATTCAGTCTTGTTACATTAGTTCTACCTTGTGACCAGTTTCTGCTGTTTACCACCATTTATTATTTACCACCATTATATATTTAGTAATCATTTTCACCTAATTTTTCATTATTCTAAACTGTCTTTTTTTGAATCCTGAGTACATTCTTTGGATAGGCTTTATGCAGTCTAAATGGCATCTAGAAGTTGGGTAGAAATGTGAACAAGATATTAAGGCAGCCTTTGTGTAAGTTTGTGCCCCTTTCCATTTACTGTAAAGTATTTCTAGGATAACTAGCTTAGAAATTTATCACTTGCCTCAAAAATCTATAAATATTATATGAACTATGGTGTTTGTTTCCATGCTAGACACCTTAATTTAGCCCATACTTGCTTCAGTAATCTATCTAATTTCAATATCTGAAAACATAAAATATTTCATTAAGGAACTAATCTATTAAGCTTTTTGCAGTTCTGTGAAAACTCTATGTTAATTTTGACTCCAATATCGTAAAAATATACCTTAAGTTTATGGCAGTCTTAGTACTTCCAGTTAACTGAAAGACTGAAAAAGTCTAGAAAATATTCTCATCTCACAATTTCATTAAAGTGAAATAATAAAAGTTTGTTATGATAATACAGACATCAGAAATAAATCAATCAAAATGGTGTTATATTCGGCTACAGTTTTAGCCAGGGCTTACATTTGAACCATTTTACAATTAATGCACAATGAAGAAACAATGTGGATGCATTTTCCGATTGATTTTAGTTTATCATTTCGATTCTGAATGAACCTTTCCCTTTATTCCTCTTTAGTTAATACCCATTCCTGCTGTTAACAGAATTTCACCTTCTGCTTCAGTGCCCTGGAAATTGATTCATAATGTCTTGCAACATTAACTCAAAATCATTATGTTCTTCATCACATTGTCTAGAATATTGTGCTAAATATTGTGAAATAAATAAAATCACATAGACATTTGGTTCATGCTTCCTGTTAAGGTTGACACTTTTTTTTTTTCTTTCTGAGGAAACCACAGTGAAACAGAAAAACCCTGTCATTTTTGCTCATGGAAGAAGTGTGAGCATCCATCTCTTAAACATGTCTTATGCCATCTCCTAATTTTGAGTATATTTTGAATATTTGAAGAATATTTTATTTTGCTTTGCAAATTCAAATGTGTGTAACTTTCATGCTTATAATGCAGTGTATCACACTAAATACATAAGATCTCAAGTAGACAAAAGAGACAATATTTTAATAGATTAGCTAACTGAGATAAAATCCAGTATTTATGAATTAAAATAAATACACGAACTTTTTTTTTTTTTTTCTTTCTGCAAATTGATAGGCAACAAATTTTAGGAGATGTTTGTCTTCATATTATTTGGCATCTGTGTGAGATGACCATTTCCCAGTCTACTTAAGGCAAGCACTGTTAGGTGTTTATTTCCTTATGCAAAGAAAGGATATAAGAATAGGTGTTGAGCTGATGTTAGTTGGCTGCTGGACCCCTACCCACTCTCTCAGTCCACCTTTTCAAGATGGAACAGTGAGAAAATGAGACAAAAAAATACATAGATCAACATAAAAACATGGATATCAATTACTAATTACTGCCTGTGGGCACCATGCGAAACAGATTTGCCCATGCAACCATGGAGAAGCCCGCGGGGCAGAGACAGATGAGGCCTGAAGGAGGCACAGCCCATGGGGGTCCGTGTGGAGCAGTGCATGAAAGATGGGCCCTGTGTTACATAGCCATGCTGGAGCAGTGCTGGGAGAGCTGCAGCCTGTGGGAAAACCACACGGGATCAGTTCAGGAAGAATGGCTTACTGTGGGAATGACCCACGTGGAGCAGAGGCAGAGAATGACCATGAAGGAGCAGCAAGGTGTTATGGACTGACCACAGCCAGATTCCTCATTCCCTTGCACCTCTTGGGAGGAAGAGGTAGAAAAGGACAGATTGCAAGGAAAAAGTTTTTAGTTAGGTCTTATCTTTTCACTGCTCTAGTTTGTTGTAAGAGGCAATAAATTATATTCATCTCCCTACACTGAGTCTGTTTTGCCTGTGGCTGTAATTGGTGAATTATATCCCAGTCCTTATCTCAACCCCCAAGCCCTTTTCTGAGCCCTTTTTATTGTATTTTCTCACCCTGTCCCTTTTAGTGGGATTGTGAGAGTGAGTTTAGCTGTCCATTAGCATGGACACACAAATAAGAAGTTATATGACTTTAACTAACAATATACTTTGTCATGACTAAGAATCATCCAAAAAGTTCGTTTCTTCCCATAGCTGTTCAGTTCAACAGGAATCCATCTCTACTGAATGAATGCACAGTTGTGCACCTCATGTTTAAATATGTATGTGCAAACTTTGCCTACATTAATCTATTAAAGTTTTACTCTGAATTAACAAGCTTAGTATAAACATTGATGACAAATTCTTAAGGAAATGCATGTGCTAATGCAAGTTCATTATGCAGCATGAAGTTTAATCCACATTCTGAGGTGTTCATTGAGTTTTGGAACTTTGCTTAAAGAATTCAACTGAATGTTATTTGTTTATTTTTGTAGAAGCAAATATGAAATATATTTTCATTCTAATACATATATTTATCATCTTAATATCCTTCAAACACTGATATATTGAAAAATGGAAAGCAACATAAAACTTTCTGATTCAGCAAAGAAAAGAAAGAGTTTTGTTGGTTTTTTTTTAACTTACATTAATATTCTTAAAAGGTCTCACAAAATTGCAAAGCATTAAGAAAAAAAAACCAACCTCTTTAACACTTGAAAAAAAGCGGGCAGACTTGTTCCAAGTTTTTATTTAATGTCTAGCCATGTACCATCACTGATTGGAATCCTGGACTTAATAGGGAAAAATAAATAAATAAACAAATTATCATTTTAGGGAAAAAAAATATTCTTATTACGTACTTCGAACAAAATCAGACCTGAAGAGATTTAATGATTTACTAGTAACACATAATTAATCTGCAGCCAGCAAACTATGCAGAATCAATGCCAGAAGTACAACATATAAACCATGAGACCAACATTACGAAATATTAATAAACGGCTACAAACATCAGGCAGAACTAGTCCCTGCACTCGTCCTATGACAGTGGAGGTGTTGATGCCAGCTGGGTGCCTTCAGGCAGTGCTCAGCCTAGTGTGCCTGCATTCCTGACTTGCCCAGGTTGACTCCCTACCTCTTGCAAATTGTCATGCTTCCATTGCACTTGTTTTTAAGCCTACTCCCTGGTGATTCTTGGTAAATATCTGGCCACTCTCTAACATGGCTGCTGATCATTTTACTCTTCAGAGTGATATCCTCCCAGACTGTTTTACACATGCACAATGTTGTTTACATTTGCATTTTCTTCTTCACAGGTGCTGTTGTTCTTAAGGCACTTTCCCCTTTAAAAAGGTATGCAGTGTTTATATAGGCAGTGTAAGTGTTCAAATGCACCTGTTTGCACCCACGCCAAAATCCTTCTACTAATGACTAAGCTAAAAAGAAAAATCCAACACTTTAAATGGTCCTGAAACAAAACTGAAAAATAATCTTCATTAAAGATGTCTTGGGCTCCTCATTCACTTACTTCCCTTCTTTGGTATTCTTTTATGCAAATGACTCAACATATTCGTTAAAAGCAGACAAACGTACATCCTATCAAAACTATAGATTCTGTTGAAATACAATTATGTTGTTGTCTTTTGTTATGCAACTTTTAATTTATCAAACCACGATTCTTAGAAGATAGTTTAGGAGATATTTTCGATGTTTTAGATATTATGACTGTCTTAAATGTGGTTATGAGCAGCTAACTTTTGCTTAGGTCTTTTACAGTGCTTGATTAAACACATAAAAATAATGCACAGGAAGACGATTTTCATACCCATTGTTTTTAATTCATTAAAATAAAAACAAAATTGTTTTCAACTGAAGCTCTAATTGAATGTTGTCTTTGTTTTTGTTTTTTAAAAGTAGTTTATTGGTTAAAGGTATTTAGAATATCATTCTTGTAATTCGTTTCATTACAAATGCAGAGGAAAGCTAACAGAAGTCTTTTGATGCCAGGATGAAGTAAACATTTATTATCTGTAGTTTGGTGGCTTTTTAAAAAACTCAGCTTGCATTTTAATCTATTGCTTTCTTTTCTTTTTCATCTGTTCCTTTCTTCCTTGCTGCTGTTTTGTGTACTATTCCTCTGTACTAGCTTTGAGCTAGTTTGCGTTCACTGGAATGAAAACTACTCCTTTCAAACAAAGTTTCAGTGCTTCCCCAAACTCTCAAATCTATTTCAACCAATTAGGTTGTTCAAATGAACAGACAAACCTTCTGTTTTCTCTGAAGGACAGTGGTTTTAAGTTCTTTCTCATCATAATTCAAACAGCGCTTTTGACATGTTGATCCTTGGATCCTGAAACTCTCTCTTTTGCCTAGGAAGTCAAAAGAACTTCCTAGTAGCAGTTGTACTACAGATACAATTATCTTGTGCTTTTCTCCTTGAAATATTCACTTCCTCTAGTCGTTCTATCATTTTCTGACTAACAGTTTATACATGTGTTTTATCTATTCCTCAGAGAGCCCTTTCCACGATCCAACTTGATTTTTAAAATAGATGTTATTAGTATTTTCACTTCTGCAGGAACTTGATGAGTGAGGAAAAGAGATGGAGAGGTTTCTCCTTCTTCCTCCATATTCACATTCTTTACTTTCAGATATCGTGAACATTTATGGGTCCACAGAGTTGAAATTAATTTTCTTCCAAGGTAATAAGACATTAAAAGACTTCATTATAAAATGAGGAGAGAAGGCTGGAGGACCTCTTTGCACACTTTTGTACTCAATTGCATGAAAACATATATAAAGGAGAAAGGAAAACTGTGTTCCAGTTACCCTCAAATAGGCTATGAGAAATGTGCAGAAAGACTTTATGAGAAGCTTATACGAAAACTGCATAGCTTTGAGAGGATGAGGAGCAAGGGACACAGACTCTAGAGTCAAAAACCTGAGGCAGGACATGCTGTTACTCAGCATGAGGCTTTCTTTTTGTCATTTTTTTTTTTTTTTTTTTTTTAAATAAGAAAATAAGACTAGCCATATGTTCTTTGTTAGAGTTCTTTTTAAGCTTCAGTGAATACTAAGTGAAAGAAAGATGTCTGGAAGCAAATATTTCATGCTTAATATATGAATACTTTCACAGAATAATTCTAAATGAAACCACTTTTAAGAGAGATTAGTATTGTACATTCATGTTGTTTCAAAATAAAACAGGGAATTTTCTTATTCCAAATATTCTTTCTTTAACATTCCTTACAAACTGGAGACAGGGAATATCCTTGCTTGTTTTATATACAGAATCCTCTTCCTTTCAAAGCCATAAATCACCTATGTTTGTGTTAAGCTATACAAATAAATGAAGAAATACACCCAAATACAAATTTACCTAAGTCCAAAGTAAGAAAAATATACTACTACATATGTAGAGGCACTACGGCAGTTTTCTGCAAATCCATTTTATAATTGCACTCTGATCTTTCAGTGAACAATTAGTTTTGTCTGATATTCTCTACAAGAGTACCATCGGAGGGTTTTGATCAAACTCATATTGGTAAATACCTATACATTAAAAATGTGCCCAATTTTATTGCTCACTAATATGTGAAATATTCAACAACAAATGTTAAGAATTACACCTGCAAGCCAAGATGTCATATTATTTTATTTCTACAGTACTTCCTAGCTTCAATCTAAGATGATACATGGGATGATACTGAGAAACCCGAGGTATAGAGTATTCATACAGGCAGATAAATTGGAATACTTCATATTATTTCACATATAAAAAAAGAAAACACAGGAAAATCCTATTACTGTGTTTAAAGAAGAAAATATATCCAGAACCAAAACTTTGCCAAAGATATCCAAGGAAGCTTACAATGGTTTTGGAAAAAGAGGTCTACTTCACAACACTCTTTACTGATGCATTGGATGTTTCCTATTCTTCCTTTCTGTTTTAAACTCTGTGGTTTGTTTGTTTGTTTGTTTGTTTAGTATCTCTAGAGTAGTTTGCAAATATGTTCCAGATAGAAGTTTATAATAAATAAAAATCTAAACTTCTACATCTGTGTCCTGTAATAAAGCCACTAATCTAAAGTTTTGTAAAGGAGATTTCTCAAGGTGGAAAAATTTATCAAGAAATCAACTGGCTACAAGCAAAGAATTTCTTTTATTCACGTTGCTTTTCATTTGTTTGGTTTTGGGTGTTTGTTTGCTTTCATGAAATGACATTTTCTTCTACGAGTTACTTCAGCTGTAACAAGAGAAACGCAATTGTATCAGAGGCTGAAACAAGTATTCAGACCGTACTGAAGAAGTTACAGGCCCTGTTCTTGAGACATTCTCCAGAGGTAGACTAAATTTGCTCATCAAATGCTAGCCTATCTACATGAGCTTGAAAAAGTATTTATAAAAATTATTTTTTTGAAAAAGGCATATTTTTAATCTTGTAATCTATAGATCTTATCTTGAGATATTATAGAATTATATTCTAGTATACTTGTAATATCCTTCGGTTCTGTCTTTTGCTAAAGAAAACAGTTTTATTTTAGCTACAATATGTAGGAGTTTAGTTAAACTTGAGGTTTGGTCAAGATTATAAGAGTAGATAAACTTCGTGAGCTGTTATCTCCATTGGTTTTTTTTTGTTTTTTTTTTTTTTTTTTTTTTTTTTTTTTTTGAATAGGGTTGCAGGTGGGAAAGGAGATGGATTTAGTTAAGTGCAGTCTGAAAATAATTTTAGAAATAAACTATGATATTGTAGTATGCTATGTCATCTGATGAGAACATACAACACTAACACTGAACGCCCTGCTGGGTATTTGTTCACACCCTGATCTACTTTTGATTTATTCTTTCAGGATAACCTGAACAAACAAGAAGCACCATCACATTAATTACCACTCTGTGCTTCTGCCTACTTTCTGATTCAGCATAGCAGTAAGAAGCAGAAGTCCTTGTGTGCGAGTACTTCCATATGATTTGATGGCTATTAGCATGAGTGATATAGCATGTTTTAGTTACATATGGCCTAACTGTGGACATTATTTCTACAGCATAGTTGTCATGTCAGTAGTATGAAATTCAGTGAGCTGCAGGTAGAAAAAAACATTACCTTGTTTTTTGCAAGATATAGCCTGAAATTAGGTGTTGAAGAGAAGAATGTATGCTACTGAAATTAGAAAGGGAAATACTGAGTTACGTTTAACATCTGCCACCCTGAGAAAATATGATTAGTATAAAATGGGGTTTAGCTGCTTTCAATATATGAGCACCTCTCTGTCATGGATCACTTCTACATCAATATTTTGGATAAAGTATTTCTAACAGCAAGATAGCTAAATTGACTTAATCTTGATAATGGAACAAAAGAATATTGAGAAGCAAGAAATAAAAGAGAAAAGAGAAAGTAATCTGTCTCCTTCTCACAAAAAAAACCCTTGCTCTTTGGTTTTCCATTAAAGCAGATCAAATACCTGTCTTTGTTTATCAGAATATCATGTGTGATTTTTGTAAGCTTTGGAAAGTCAAAATAAGGAATTTTTAAAATCTCTTGTTTAAAATTTATTTTATTTTATTTTATTTTTTACTTATTCTTTACTGGAGACATAATTTTTTGCCTTTCCTTTCTGGTTCTGATAAGCACATACCATACATCTAGTTGTATACTCTGTAGTAAGGCCTGCTTTCACTGTCTGATTCCAATTAGCTCTAACAACTCATACTCACTGAGCTATGTGCTGATTTTCCATCCCAGTATAAAGACCCATTAAGAATTGAAATGCCAATCTTTGAGATCTAGATTTATTCTTTCTGCCCTCTGAAATGACAACTGAATTAAAAACCAGTGCATATCCCCAGGATTGGTCTTCAAAAAGATGCTCAGTGTTCTGAGTGTTTCTGCTCCTCAAGTGAGAGAGATGAGTATTACTTGTCTGAATAAATGACTACCACAACATAATAATAGCAACTGGCAGAACTGAACCAGCATTAACACACAAGTTCTATTAACATCAAACTATCGTTACAGAGGAACATAGATACAGGTAACAGGTTGTGTAAATAAAGCATGCTACTTTATTAAATCAGTGCAAGAATAACAGGCCTTCCTGTAGTGAAAATGCTGCCAATTTTCAAAGAAGGCTATGCAAGATGATTTGTAATTAGATTCCCCCAGCTTCTTAACATTGACCTCAGAAGTATCTAGTATGAATAGTAATAAATAGCACGTTTTCAGAAAACAGCAAGCCATTATGATAAAATCTATTTCAAAGCTCTGTGTCAAATACATTTAATTATTCTGAAAGCAGATCAAGATGACTTCATATGAACCTACAGTGAAACATTCCTTTTATTAGGAAAACTCACAGATTAACTCCTACACATCTATGAAAGACTGTGGGTAAAGAGTATCTCTCCAGTTGTCCCATATATCGTGTTTTCTTTAAAAACAAAACAAAAAAAAAAAAACAAAACAAAAAAACAAACAAAAAAAACCCACCACAGTTGTAACCTCATTTCAGACTCTGTTTGGATTCCAGAGAGAGTGGTGAAGCGTGACATTATCCTTGCACCACATATATGAAGTGACTGACTTTGAGATTTTTATCAAGTATGTCACTGTCTTAATTGAATAGCTACCCTTTATTTGGACTCAGTAGACTCACTCCCTGTAGTACATTCGCTCCCTGTCAAATTTTTTTACCTCTTTAGAACTTTGTATAACCTATTTAAAACTAGAGAAAAAATTTAATTTCCATGTACAACTGGTTACATAATTCACCATGAAAGTCAGCAGTGAATTTGACCTTATGCTTCATAATTTCAGAAAGATTTGCTAAGAGCACTGTGCTCTTAAAAAATAAAACAGAAGTTTCCCCATTTATTCTTTATAGCAGGAGTCATTTTGAGGTCTCTCCTTGAGATGTACAGGAAATAACGTCGCACCTTTCTCACACTTTGTATGAATTGAGTGCAATTCATACAAAGGAATATTTTTTTTTTTTCCCATGAAATTATTTGGTTTTGGTTGTTGTTTTCTGAGCCGCTAAGAGAGCCCACCATGGGCATTTTAAATGCTTATTTCAAAATAAGGTTGCAATTCACTGTCCCAGGTTACTAGCTACATCTAAGAAGTTGATTCATGGTGCTAAACTAACTACAGAGAAAGGTGGGTATAATGAAGTGTTAACACAGCTTTGTCCACAGTGTATCATGCTTTGTCATTGTACAAGAACAGCTGGTCATTTGGCCAAGGGAAATTGTATAATTCCTTGTGCTGAATAGCAGAGTAAAATGATTGTATGTAAGAGCTGTCTTGATGCAGCAAAGCTTAGATAGTGAATCAAAATTAGGATTTTGTCTCCATTTTTGAGACTTGAAATATTTTCTGTGGACCAGCCCAGAGATTAAGAATTTTATTTAAAGTACTGCTCTATTAATACTATTTACTTACCTCTGCTAACCAATATGCTATAAGATTTATAGAAAAGAGCTGTATTAAGGAAAATCCACAACTGAAATCCTAATTATCTGATTTCTAATTGAGCTGTAGAATTATTACTTGGAGATCATTCTTGCAAGTATCTTTAGTTTATACCAAAGGAATTTTATTTAAAAAAAAAAAAAAAAAATTAAAAAAAGCAAAGGAGATTTCTTCTATTTTTTATCAAGTTGCTCTCTATGGGAGGAAACGTTTTATGGTAGATATGCCTGCAAGGGAAAAAGAGATCAACTTAGAAAACACAGACAAAGACTGGAAGGGTTTTGGTAAAATGTTCTCCTGATATTCTCTGCTCTAGAATGCTTTGAAATGAGTAAAATAATATGAAAATAGTCAGAGGAAAGGAATGAGATCCCTGGGAAAATATTCGTTCACTACATGCACTCAGAGAGCAAATATTCTCATCTCACAAACTGATTTCAGCCAGCAAACCTGTCAGGCAACAAAAATCGAACAGCTTTTACAAGCTGAAAGAAAAACATACAAATTGTTTTTACATCATTGCAACAGCCTAACAAAAGGCTGTAGGTAATACAAAAAATATTGAAGCATTTGTTATCCTTTTACAGAGAAAGCATTCTAATAAGAACATTGGGTAAGCCCCAGTAAACTCATCATTTATTGTTAATCAGTGCTTTCTGTGAGAATTCAGACAAACCCCAGGATTTTATGTGCTCTAGTTTGCCATTTGCATTTTCCTAATTTGCAGTATTAAGTGTAAAATCTGTCCGCACAAATACTATGTAGGTTTAAAGCAAACAAGACACAAACTCATTGCAAAGTAGTCATTTTCCAAAGAAAAGTATAATTAATGGAGTCAGTGGAATTATCCATAATAGCTTAATAGTTTAAATCAGTGAGCGTATGTGAGATAATTTTGTTTTTAACCCTAATAGACAGCTGAGCATCACACAGCTGCCTGCTCACTCTCCCACAATGAGATGGGGAAAAATAATCAGAAAGGCAAAACTAAGAATTCATGGGTCAAGGTCAAGACAATTTAATAGGTAAAACAAAGGATATACGCACAAGCAAAGTAAAATTAGGAATTCATTTACTGCATCTCATCAGCAGGCAGATATTCAGCCATTTCCACGAAAACAGGATTCATTGTGTTGGGTTTTTTGTTTGTTTTTTTGTTTGTTTTTTAGAAAGACTGGAAACACTTTCATTGATTTTTTTGGCCATTTTGTTTTGGCCTGAGCTTTTGGTATTTTTTAGCTAGAAGTACCTACTCTAACTTCCTAACCCAGCCTCGTCTGAGATTGGTAAAATCTCATTCTAATTGATAAAATTCACTCTTGGAAATTCTTACTAATCTTTTTTAAGCAGAATATGCAACTGTAAAGAATCAGAGCTGAATGGAGTATTTTCAGTGCACAGATTACACAGAAAACAATGGTGTACAGAATGAGCAAAGATTTGTAAATACCAAATTTGAATAAGCTGAAAGACTGAGAAGGGACAAAAGAGGGTAAATGAAAATAATCACTTGGGTACCCTTTGAAATGTGATGGTTTTAATTATCTATTGGCTTAAGTTTTGAGTTACTGTTTTGAATATGCCGCTTTTAGGCCAAAACATCTGTCTGATTTGAAAGTATTTAGTTTTTAATGGTTTTCCTTTACACAGGTTGGCCAAAGATTCTATTCATATGTCAAATTGTGTTGGTTTTTTTAATTACCTTAGATGCTAACTTATCTTCATATGATTTAAAACTGATTCAGCTATTAACTGTCATTTAACTTGTCTAACATTTGCTCTCTTTGCATCTTTAGTGATTTCCACATTGCCTATTTTAAGACTAAATTATTTAAAATTATATTTGTCTTTCTAGAAAATTAAAGGTATGGACTGCTGGGAAATGTACTGCTCATTGGAGGAGTAGTAGTTAAACTACTTTTAATTTCTCTGTGAAAAAAAAAAGTGAAAAAGTGCCGTAGTCCCATGGCACAAATTGTACAAAAAGAACTACAACAACAACAATAACAACAAAAATCCAAAATCAGTGGTTCAGAGTTAACAGTAATCTAATCCTTTATTTTACAGCTTTTTTTTTCTTTTTTTTCTTTTTTTCTTTTTTCTTCCCTGTATAGAACATTTCTACTTAGATGGAACAGTAGGTCTGAGTATAAACGATTTAACATTGCTGTGTACAGCCTTGCCTTCAACAATCAAATGAAGTTAACAGGAGATGTTCTGGGAACAACCAGAAGAAAATTACTTCTGTAAAGCAGTGTTGAAGCTTACTTGCATGTAGGAAATAGGAAGTACAAATCCATATATAATACATGTATGCTATGAAAGGTATGTTTAGCTATTTATTGCTATATATAACAATCTGCCTCCTGGGCAAAAAACATCTCAACACCGAGGTTCCTGTTTGTAATAAACAGTAAGTTTGTTCCTCCCACTCTTTTTTTTTTTTCTTTTTTTCTTTTCTTTTTTTTTTTTTTTTGTCCAACAAAACATACAAACTCTAAAAAGTCAGGCCAAAAACACTTTGGACCGAACTGACTACCACATGGTTTATTTGGGAAAATAATTGCAGACATCACAACGATATTCTTGTAATCAAGAATAAAATGAACTGTCACATTTACAAGTATTGCTGTAATAAATTCAGAAATATCTGTTTTGTAGAAACAAAAGAAGGGTGCTACAGGATATTTGTGTGTGCTGTTTTTCAACTGAACTTCTCATAATTTGCTGTTTGTCAGTAAGTGCTACTTAGTTCTTCATTATAATTTATGAGCGCTTTTTGCTGTATCCATGGATCTCTGCAAGAACTCCAAGAAACCCCACCTATGTCCATGAGGATTTCCTCTGTTCAAGATTAAAAACTTCAGTGCTTTAGTGAGATAATCTCAGAATGCTTTATGTTAGTGAAGACAGCAACTGTCACAGAGAAAAAATGTTCAGATTGTATATTTTAAACTAAATCAGAACTGAAGCTGTTTATTGGTTTGATAATGACATTTAATTAACTACAAAAACATGAACTACACATCCAGGATCAATATCAGTAGTACAACATACCAGACATTATGAAATACTAAATGATTCCTACAAATTTCTAAGCACTCTTATAGCTAATCTGAAGGTCTAATGCCATACACAGTTAAGTGCACTCCCTCCCTGACCCCAGGGCATCTGGGTTGCAGACACACGCCTAGTCTAATCCCTTGTCTGCAGACACTCCTAAAGGAGATGTGATATGGCTCTATCTGTACCCACCAACCCTGCTTCCTGAGACCATTTCCCCCTCCATCCCAAAAAGGAAAAAATAAACATGGAGGAAAAGTTGCTCTTTCTTGCCCTTCTTTATTAGGTCTTAAACCTACTATGCTTCAATAAAAATTATATAATTCTCCTCAGCAGATAATTAACAGAAAGAAATCTACTTTTATTCTCAGCATTCCAGATTGTATTGAATATATATATATATATATATATTTTTTTTTTCTACAAGTATTTCACATTAACATGTCAGAAGGATAATGTCCTGCTTTGCTATTATAACTTTGGGGTATAAGCTTTCCCATTCTCTCTTCTAGGTGGGGAATGCTGAAAGGCGCTTAAGCATCATTCAAGCCCTGACCTAACAGTCCCCCTGCAGCACTAAAAGTGATATTAGTCAGGTAATTCTAGAGCTGTATGTGATTCCTGCAATGCAAAACAATGCTGAAGACCAAAAGAGGTCATCTCCCTAATTAGAGGTCTAGTGTCAGCACACTACATGAGGCCATGTTCAGACTAGGTTTATGCTATGATGAAGTTGATGTTAATGCTCCGGTTTTAATCAGGGCTGCAATAGAAATTCAGTCTAACAAGAACTGATAAGTACAGATGAGAGCTGAAATAAAACAATCACCAGCCTAGTTCATAAGAAATATCTGGGCGTGCTTAGATCTCAGATGTGTAGAAATTCCTAATACAGACTTGAGTTGGGCTAAGGTTTGGTAGGGATAAAAAAAATGCCCCATACAAATCTGTTTGCAAGTACCATCCTCAACAGTTCTGGAGCGTACTGGAGTAGCTACCTGCTGTAATCTCTTCATATTCCTCAGACATCTCTTCACCCTCCTTTGGATGTACTGTAGGTTAACTATGATTTGGACACATACAGGTTTCTTTCTTAGTTATGCTGGTGGTTTACTGAAATGATTTCTTTCACTTTTGTACCCTCATGGGTCAGTCAACATACACAACCTCTGTAGACTTTCATGTTATGAATCGTCATGCCAAGCTGAGAATTAACACAGGGCAAATATTTTTACGCTGAAAACTTATAACAATGAATAGAAGCAAAATGCAGCTAAACATATGCAGTATGATAGGAGAACAACACAATGACAATTTTAATAATCCTACTTTCAGTAACTGCCTGTGTGTTTTCTTTCAGTACAACTAGCTAATCTGTGTAGTAGTAAAAAAGAATCATATATCTTTTTCTACTTTGTGTTTCTGCACACGTATCCTTCCCTATTCAACATAGTAAACAGTTAAAAGCAGTAAGGAGCCCACTTGGGATCGTGTAAATATTATCATTGCTTGCCAAAGATAAACACGATAATTTATCCTTCTTTTTTTTTTTTTTTTTATTCCCAATTTAGTAAGAAAATAAATGAAAGTACACTAAATCATCCACTCAGCAAATGCTGTTAGTGTCCTGAGTGCCACAGATCTTATGAATAATTAATTTCACGATTAGCATATCAGAACAGAATTTCTTCCTGGAGAAACACCTTGCTGAGCATCCTGGACCTTTGATTTGAACCTGTCTGTGTATATTGTAATCTTATTCATTTTTATTGGGCTACTAGGATTAATGCAGGAAGAGAAACATTATTTCAAAATTTTAATTGTGTAGTTTCTTACTATGCAAGCAGAAGGCAGAAAAGAAACTGTGTAAAAAAGATTCTGTGTTGAATCACAGAATCATTTGAATTGAAGGGACCTTTAAAGGACCATGTATGTACAGCTCCCCTGCAGTGAACAGGACATCGGCAGCTAGATCATGTTGCTCAGAGCTTGGGCCAGCCTGATCTTGAGTGTCTACAGTGACAAGGCATCTACCACATCTTTGGGCAGCCTGTTCTAGTATCTCACCACTCCTATTACAAAAACCTTCTCCCTTATATCCTGCCTTAAACTCCCCTCTTTTAGTTTGAAACCATTTCCCCTTGCCCTGTCAAAACAAACCCTGCTGAAGTGTCTGTCCCGTTTATTATATCCCCAGTTTAGATACTGAATCATCCAAGCAAAGCTTTTCCTTCCATCTCCTTTTATTTGTAAAATAGTGAGCTTGAATAATAGCATTATGAGCTGATGGAGTTTTGTTGTGGTGGCGATTTTTTTTTGTTTTGTTTTATCAGCAGCAATTTCATGGTTTGATATATAGTTTTCTGATCAAAACTGCATGAAAGTGGTATTGATAGAATCAAACTTTCAAGATGCCCCAAGATGTCAGTGAATTAAACTGTTAATAAAATAAAAATGATCCTGAGACTTCAGAAGAGGAACCATCCCTTCATGGTATGGCTGATAATTTCTGTATTTAACAATCAGTCAAGCTTTCTGTTATGAATACTCTCATTTTTTCATCAGAGTGTTCAGAGCAGAACATCTCAGTCTAAGTAAGGTAAATGCCATTGCTTTATGCATGAAATATAGTTATGGCTGTCAGCACAAATAAATATTTTTTTCATCAAAATCAAAATACATTCTGGGTTATTTTTCAATTTATTAGAATACTGATGACAAAAATGTATAGATCAAATAGTTGGTATTTTCCGAGCCCGCTTATCTACCTGAAGCAAAAAAAAAAAAAAAAAAAAAAAAAAGCATTGTAGGAGTATAGCTCTGTTAGCAAAGATACTAAAATGCCTTTTAAGTCCTAGCAGCATTTATTTGTGTAGAAAAATAACTATTCAGATAAGATATGACACTTCAAAAGTATTTTCTTCTATACTTACTGCCAGAGTCCTGCTGTACATAAAATTGGATGTGGTATATTGTTACGTTCAATAAAATGAGAGAATGAGTCACCCTCAGTGACCAAGATGGATCAGAGCACTGCATCCACATTGGAAAGTTAAAGAAAAACAGTCACAGAGAAGATAATGGATTTGTGAAATAAATTAGACATCTGAAAACTGTGTGTGACTTGGAAAAATAAATCTCCAATTTGCCATTAATAAGGGACAGGGGGAAGGATTAGGATGAATGGTAAAGCCCTAGTTTTCTTTTGACAAGCAAGGTTTCCTACAACGAAGTTTTCCTACTGGAATGGGCTTCATTTTGTATAAAAAAATACTGAAGAGAGGATTCGGAAGCAGAGCTCCCATTATTAAGGGGTATACATAAACCTGTGAGATAGTGGCTCACTGTAAGCTATGTTTCATAATGTCTTTATTTTTCCCCTAATGAAGAAAACATTTGGTGCTGAAAACATGAAGGGTTAAGTGATGATTTCCCTTCCTCTTCAAGTTCAATAGTCTGTAACTGGGTGAAAAATTTAGAGAGTATTAGGTATTATGGTATGGGAAATGGGGGAGGGAATCACCTTGCAATCAAATATTCCCTGTGCATCTGCTAAAGCTAATAATGAAGATAAGAGAGGGCTCTAGTGCCTGCAGCACTAGCTGTTCAGTGGTAAAAAGGGAGAAATGGGAATATCTTACTTTTTTAATGAAAACAGTAAAAAAATACATATTTTTAAAAATAGCAGCAACAAACAATTATCTTAATTGCAGCTAAAAGTATATATTAACTAGCTCTAGATTATTGGACTAAATTATTTACTTTTCCATATTTAGAAAAAAAAATGTGAAAGGGGAATAAATCTTAGTCTTCCAAATGATACTGTTTTTTATTATTTTTAAGTTTTACTTGCATTAGAACTACAAGGATCAAGGATGAACACATCAGTTAATTTAAAATTTCAGTGAACAGGTATCAGAAAGAAGTAAGTAAAGATCACAAGATCCTGAGAAATGGAGTTAAGCTGTATGCTATTATAGTTTCATTTTTTCCTGACCTTTATTTTTTGTTCCATTTTTTTTTATTTTTACCAAATAGAAAATCTCATTTTTAACTGAAAAGAAAGAAAAGAAATAAACATATATGTATACAGCAGAAATACTATGTATATAATGGAAATGTAAATTTTTGCTTCTGTCTGCAATTAAGCTTTCATTTTCTCATATGTATATACTCCATTAACATTTTTCAGTCATCCTTCGTTAACCGTACACATTATGAATATTCTTATTGAAAATAGGAAATATAGATTATGTCACATGTATGAATCTCTGGAGAGCTGAAGTACAAGAAAGTAAATTGATTTTTGTAACTGAAAGAACCTGATGTGGAAGCAATGTCTGAAAAATATATAAATCTACTTTTTTGACTGTTAATTTGTTTATGCTCTAAGTAGCAGCTAAGAATTCAAGACACAAATAAGATCACATCTATTTTTATTTTATGGCTTTTCATCTTCTGTAAACCTTTCTTCCAGCAAATAATTTCTTGATCAGCAGATCTCAGTGGTTGTTTTCCAGCAAGCCAAGAACATGCCCAGTAGATGCAAGAGCACTGTACTTGTAAGTTACTACTGTAACTTTGTAATTTTTTTTCTGTTGCCATTAAATACCGTGTTCAGTTTTGGGCCCTTCCCTACAAGATTGACACCAAGGCCCTGGAGAGTGTCCAAAGAAGAGAAACGTATCTGATGAGGGGTCTGGAGTATAAATCTTATGAGGAGAAGCTGAGGTAGCTGGGATTGTTTAATCTGGGAAGAAGAGGCTCAGAGGAGAGAGCTTATTGCTCTCTACAACAACCTGAAGAGAGGTTATGAGCATATGGGTGTCAGCCTCTTATTCTAAGTAACTAGCTCTAGTACTAGAATGGGAATGGCTTTAAGTTGCTCCAGAGGAGAATCAGGTCAGGCATTAGGAAAAACTTTTTTGAAAGAGTGTTCAGGTGCTGGAATGGGCTGCCCAGGGAGGTAGTTGAGTCACTGTCCTTGGAGGTGTTCAGAAAATGTTTAGATGTTGTACTGAGAGACATGGCTTAGTGGGAAAAACTGGAGATAGGTGGATGGTTAGACTGGATGATCTTGGAGGTCTTTTCCAACTTTAGTGATTCTATGGTTCTAAATAACTTCTTATATAAGAACAGTACAACATTCTGGTATCTCTCCAGATTTTTTTCTACATTACTTACATTTAATAGCTTGTGTTTAGAGCTCTAGATATATTTTATATTTATAAAGCTCTAAATATATTTTATTTTGAATCTCATTCAAACTTTATATAATACAGTTTTGTTATGATTACTTCAATAATTAAGTATTTACACACATTTTACAGTCTTTCTATACCTGGAAATTGAAGCTGAAAGAATCTTTAAAACTGATGTTTGTGAAGAACGGAGCACAATACTGTAAAGTAACATTGGAACTATTGCATTTCATCTGATCCAAAGGCTGTTCAAAATAATATAAGTTCCTGAATGCTGCCAACATGCTACTGCTGGATCTTTCTGCATCATGGATATGAAGTATGAAATAGTCATATTAATATTGACATTTTGCTGATAATCAATACAAGTTTAAAATTCTGAATTCATGTCCCAGTAACATGGTTCCTCTTTCACTTAAAGATTATCCATCTCAAAGAGGAATTCATGTAGTAGCATCTGTGGGGTATAACTGTCCTGTGAATGATTTATTTATCCTCCTCCTCTTATCCTGAGCACTGAAAAAGTACCAATTTAACAGATGGAGATCTCACAAAGTCAGAAGATCTCATGAGAAATATCCAAAATAGAACTTAGTCTGGGCTATATAATCAGTTTAGCGCCATATATCCAAGTACAAATATCTCTTTCTTTCTGTAGTATGAATAGTGAAGTGTAAGTGTCTCACTGGATATTAACGTGGATGTTTCCATCCAGGATGCTAGCATGGAATAAACATGAACAGTCCATATGAGCTATATTATCTACATGCATTTTTAACTTTAATTATTAAAAGGTTAGACTGATAGAATGTATTTATTTATCATTTTAACATGGAAATTTTTATAAATGCGGTTTCAAATTACGAAAGAATTTTAAACAATATTAAAGTGTTTCTTCAATAATTGCTTTCTGACTAATCATTGAATAAACTTGCCATGCACAAAGAGAATTGAGATAAAGCACTTTTAGACTGAAAAATGTGCAAGTGAAATAATTTACATCAGCACTACACATTTTCTAAGAGAACTCTTTTGATCATGATATAAGGTAATCTGCAAGAGTAAGTCCATGATGCAAACATTTACAGTTTATTTAATTACTCTTTGCAGGTCTTGCCACCCCTGTGGAAAAAGTCTCTCAATCATGTCTTTGAGATCTGCACCAAACTATGAGATTTGCCAGATTCAATGGAATTTAGACACTGGTTTTAAAGGATGGCATAGACAGTTGGAGAGCTAGCAAAATTGCATATATTATATCTAAGTAAAAATAAAAAATTAAAAAAAAAAAAAGATTAAAGATCTTAAAACAAAAATTTTGCATCTGATGAAATCTTAAGTGAAAATTTCTGAAATATGTTTCATCAAAAAATAATTTGCTTGACACCTTTCCTTTACCTGTCCTAAGTTTTCACTGAGATGACCTTGATGCCAAGCAGCTTCCATTATATTAGCTCTTCTACTCTTCCTCTGAAAAAGTAACATAGTCTTTTTAATTATTTGTAAATTATTAAACAGTAACAGCTCAATAAAAACATATCTAAAATTTATTATAGCTAAATTTGTAGGCTGAGCAGTTATATAGTTGATCTCGTTAATATGCATATACATATGCTCCTACTTATCACTTCCTTTTAGAAACAAAGGGTGAATAGGAGAAGTGCCTATTTTGCTAAACAAAAGGAGAATGTAGGAGAAAATGACATTTTTCATTTCATTGCAAACAATGAAGTGTAAAATAGAACAACTGCAAAGTCATCAACAGCAATTCTCAGCTCTTCAGGATGTTATTGTTTGCCAGATTTTTGAAAGGCCTCACTGCAGTTGCTGTGGGGCTTTTTTTTCTAAGTTTGGCTGTAAGTATTACAGTGGGGAAATGATATGCTGAGTACTATTGAAAATCATTTTGGTGCAGAACAATTGAGTGAAAACATTTGGCGCTGAGCCCCTTATAATAACAAATCACACATTGCCAAGCTCATGGTTATAGTTTATAGCACCTGACTGTGCTCTGATTCAAAAAAATTGAATACTGGTCAGGAATACAAGCAACTATTTAATCATATCATTCATCTTAGATACACCCTGAGGGAGAAAAATATCCCTAAGGCCAACTTTTTGATAACATCCAAATGATATTATAAACTGTGATAAAAATAAATACAAATTCTGAGACGTTATTAGTTAATGCGTAGGATTTTTATTATATTTTCTTATTTTATAATTTTCTTCAGTTTGAAAAGAGGTTAAAAAAAAAAAGCCAAGCAGTGGGTAAGAAACCAAGTTATCTAAATTAAATTAGGAATAATGTCTTAAAAAACAGGAAAGTAAGTACTCAAAAAACAATGCAATTACTTTCTTAAGTCATTTCATAAATATAAAATTTCCAACTTTTTCTGTGCAGGATTTTTCATGCATTAAAAATAGGCCATTTAACATTTGGACACTGCACAACATAAATGTTCTTTAACGCTTAAATCCTATGTAAATTTCCTTCTCACAATCTACCTATCATCAGTGATTACAATTATTTCCCTTTTATCTGTGTTTAATCGGTATCTTCACACTTTGAATGTGAATGTAGTTCTGATCTCCTTTCTTTTATTTGTCCCTCCCGTCAAAGTACAGACAAGGACAACATGGATAAAAAGACACTGAATAATTTCTGTTTAGGATAGAGAAGATATGACTTAGAGAAAATATGATACATCTAAAAAATCTAGACTAGCTTAGAGAAAATCATTAGGAATAACTAGTTCATTCTCTTTTTCATAATAAAAGAATCAGAGACATCCAATGAAGTTAGATTACAGGCCCAGAGAAAGTACAAGTGATTTTTGTTTAATTAAATTTTAACTCATTGCCATGGGATCTTGTGGATGCCAAGAGTTTAGGTGTTCAAATAAGTGCAGCATGCTATCTGCTTTTTGTTTTTGTTTTTGTTTTTTTTTTTTTGCTTCTCCCACTTCCCATATTTTTCTGTTTGCTTGTTTGTTTGTTTGTTTTTCCTTGCTAAAAAGGTGCTGTGTTGCTCCTTTGAAAAGGCAGTGAGGATATGAGGTGGCACATTTTCAAGGCAGAGAAGTCTTGTGTTCCTCTGAGTATAAGGAAAAGGTAACAAGAGACGGGGTGAAAAATAACTTTTAAAACATTAGAATAAAGCAGTATGGGACATAATTACAATTGTGTTACATCAAGAGCTGCTTTTTGATGGGATGGAGGCAATCAGGAAAACAATTATATGGGTACCAGAAATGTGTTAATGTGAATAAATTGTATACGAGTATGGCAAACTAGAGCAACTTAGAAGCAGTAAAATAGCTCATATTAGTGATTAATGCCCTGTTTTTTGTGTCACTTGAACTGACCGGGTGTTGGTCAGTGGGTAATAAAGATACATGATAGAGAAGATTTGATTTCAGGTGGGATATGAAAGAAATCTAAAAATTTTCACTAGCTTAAATTATTAGTAAACAACTAATTCAGTCTTTTTCTCATAATAAAAGACTCATAAACATCCAGTAATGAATCTTCTTTGGCAAGGATGGAATCCTAAAAGATTAATTTTCTTTCTCTGGTGTGTGCAGGTGTACTGGAAAGTGGGCTACGGTTTACTGTGTTGTTCATAATATGCTGTCTGTGTACTGATCATGATTACCTCCTACACACACATAGTCAATGCAGGGTAGGCCAAACAAAAGTACCTACATGTTCAGGCTACTGCATCCTGACTGCATTATCAAAGTTTGTCAGAACAAAAGCTGCTTGATTTCGGTAAGCTGGTAATACATTCTGTCCTGCTTGAGATAACAAAAGAGGAATAAAAACAGCTCTATGAAAGGTAGCTAGTACAGCTAAGCTAGATTCAAGGCTAATTAAATAGTGAACTAGTTTCCAAACACAATGCCCTCAGAGCCAGAGAATCTTGCAAAGTTTTGTTTCAGTTATCCTTTCTGAACCAGTATGACATTTGTTAACTTAAAGCTTTAATAAACTTTCCAGCCCTACCAGCAAATTTCAGACCATGGCAAAGTTTGCCTGCCTAGACCAACATGAAACACTTGGCTCCCACTGTTCAGAATTTGCAAACATAAATAAATAAATAAAAGCTAATACAAAGAATACACTTTTCATTCATTTCATTATTAGTTGTCCTATATTCTATGAAGAGCGCACAGTTGATTATGTATTCTTTAGTTCAATACACCTTTACCTTTTAACATGGCTCTTGAAATGATTTATTAGTCCTGAAACAAAATTGCAAAGGAATTTCATAACTTGCTTTTCTGTCCAAGATGGATGGAAAATAAGACAACAAATAATTTTCTTGCATGATTACTTTAAGTTTGCAAGCAACATATTGCTATACTGATGAGTTTTCTGCTACATCAGAATGAAAAAAAAAAAATCTCTTACATGCTTTGTAGGCAGTTCAGTGCAATCATTTTATGCTTAGATTTGGGAACTAGTATAATCAATGCCACAAAACAACTGGCCTGTGGTGAAAAGCTGTGATGTCTTGGCTTTTTCCTTACCCAGAATCATGAACATGAAAATATGGCTGATTTTAGCTTCTGTTGAAAGAAACCTGAATTGGAAAGGATAAAGGGGGATATATTCACAGCCATGCATTAAAGGAGATGTGTGCTATTGACATTCCTTTAAGTAGGATACATTACACTGAAAATATTGCTTTTGCAATCTACTCCTACTGCTTTAGGCTGTTGACTGAATTAGAAAGATCATTCTTATTCCTTTAGTAGTTTTATTCCATGCTATCAATATTAATCCAATTATAATAATCTTTTCTTACACAAAGATAAATTTAGAATAATAAGAGAGAAGGTATACAGTGTTAATGTATGCTAACAGAAAAGCATGGTATCCATCAGGCCAAGAAAAAAGTATAGATTAAGGATATAATATTGAATGCTAAGCGTAGTTGATTAGTGTCTCTTTTTTTGTAATAATAACCAAAAAATTCCAGTGTTATGATTAATTTTTCTAATTTAGGAAATGTTAATTTAGACTGTCAAAACACCTCTTAATTTTTGTTAATATACTAAATGATGTTTTCACCTCCTGGACAATGATTTTAAAAGATGTCCTTGGGAAAATGGAAGGTCCTACTGCCTAAATCACACATTAATTCTGATACTGGCCCATAATGAAGAAGTGTATTAATAATCTAATACCCACCTACTTTTAATGACTGCCTAAACAAATACGTGTACAAGTAAATTACCTTTAGAAAAGATTAGTTAGACAAAGTCTTAATGAAAACTTAATTTCTCTTACTCTCTGTGGAGAATAATGAAGTCTCAGAATCCCATAGACCTGAGCATAATTGAAAGCTGAATTAATGTGAGTTATCTTTGTAAATATTTCTAAGACAGAAATCATTTCAAAGATCAGTAGTTTATGGATGACTTGAGACATCCCAGAAAAATTTTTTATCAAGTTGAATATCTCTGAATCTTAACATGATTTTCTGTGATTTTTAATCACTAGTTGAACTCATAAATATACTGGGAAAATGTTTAATGCTTTTTTGTTTGCTTGCTTTTTTATTTGTGACACACTGATAAAACCAAATAAGTTTTCGAGGATGGAGAATCTGGACAATTAGTATATGCAGAACTTACTTACCTACTATTGAAGATTTCAACAATGTTTTCAATACTTCAATCAGTGTTCCTTTTATATTTTCCTGGGTCATCTCTTCATTTTAAAGAATGTGTTTTTCTGCTTGTGTTGCTTTCAGAAGCTATATCTTCTGCTTTCTTCTCTCCCTCGTTAGTTGGCAGAGGTGACCATTAAAAGTTCCAGTTGAGTGTCCTGCTACAGTTTAATTATTGTAGAAACCTCTCTTGAGAAGGAAAAACCTTTAGGGGATTCTCATATGCACAACTCAGTAATCCTAATCAATCTAATTAAATTTCTGTGAAATAAGCACTTTAAAAAGACTTCTGGAGGTCCAGTAAGTTTGGTTTATTGTTCAGTATTACAGAATTTATCTTAAATCTGGGAAGGTTTATCACATGCTGCAATTAATTATGCATTAGATTTGAATGGAAACGTCTTAGTAGAAAACCACTGCATGAGCATAGCAGCGCATAATTTCCTTTACAGGACAAGCTTGCTGCTGTAATTTCCTGCCTCCTAAATGGCCAAACTGCTTAAATTACAAGATTCTTGCAAATGTCAGCAGATTATTTTCACAGGTGGAGGAAGTTCTAATGCTAACAGAAAGCAAAGTGGAGGAAATTACTATTTACACCAATGTCTTTACAGTATAAATATCTGAACTTGCAATTCAACAATCATGGTAACCACTCATTTTGCTGTAAATTGCGGTCTTGACAGTTTCTTAAAAGAATAAAACTTTCATCTGGATCTCAAAATGCTGTTTCAGCTGAGATCTACTGTGTATGTATTACAGTCACATCAGTGTACACAGTTATCACACAATCACCATTTTCATGTTTTGCTAATGGAATGCATTCCTCTCTAGAAAGATGTTCTAAGCATGTCTTGAAGAAAAAATATAGCAAATGTCAATGTTGTATATGCAATGTAGGAATCTTAAATTATTTTGCTCTCAGGACAGAACCACAGATTAAACTCACAGAGTTCTTGGTTATATCCCTGTATAATCACAGAATCACAGAATCACAGAATCACAGAATCATAGAATCACAGAATCACAGAATTGTAGGGGTTGGAAGAGACCTTCAGAGATCATCGAGTCCAACCCCCCTGCCAAAGCAGGTTCCCTACACCAGGTAGGCATCCAGGCAGGTCTTGAACATCTCCAGAGAAGGAGACTCCACCACCTCCCTGGGCAGCCTGTTCCAGTGCTCCGTCACCTCACTGTAAAGAAGTTCTTGCGCACATCTGGGTGGAACTTCCTATGCTGCAGTTTCCGGCTGTTTCCCCTTGTCCTGTCTCCACTCACCACTGAAAAGAGTCCAGCCTCGCCATTCTGCCCCTCATGTCTTAGGTATTTATAGATCTGGATCAGGTCCCCTCTCAGTCTTCTTTTCTCAAGGCTGAACAGACCCAGTTCACTCAGCCTTTCCTCATAGGAGAGATGCTCCAGGCCCTTCACCATCTTTGTGGTCCTCCGCTGGACTCTTTCCAAGAGATCCTTGTCTTTTTTGTACTGGGAAGCCCAGAACTGGACACAGAACTCCAGATGAGGCCTTACCAGGGCAGAGTAGAGGGGGAGGATCACCTCCCTTGACCTGCTGGCCACACTCTTTTTAATGCATCCCAGGATGCCATTGGCCCTCTTGGCCACAAGGGCACACTGCTGGCTCATGGCCAACCTGTCATCCACCAGGACACCCAGGTCCCTCTCTGCATAGCTCCTCTTCAGCAGGTCATCCCCCAGTCTGTACTGGTGCATGCAATTATTCCTCCCCAGATGCAAGACTCTCACTTGCTTCTGTTAAACCTCATCCGGTCTTTTCCTGCCAAGCTTTGCAGCCTGTCCAGGTCTCGCTGAATGGCAGCACAGCCTTCAGGCGTGTCAGCCAATCTTCCCAACTTCATATCATCAGCAAACTTGCTGAGGGTGGCCACTATCCCCTCATCAAGGGCATTGATGAAGATGTTGAACAAGACCGGACCCAGCACCGACTCCTGAGGAACACCTCTGGTTACAGGCGTTTAACCAGACTCTGCACCACCACCAACGACCCTCTGCGCTCTGCCAGTCAGCCAGTTCTCAACCCACCTCACTGTCCACTCATCTATCCCACACTTCCTCAGCTTTGTTGTAAGGATGTCGTGGGGGACAGTATCAAATGCCTTGCTGAAATCAAGGTAGATTACATCCACTGCTCTCCCCCCATCCACCCAGCCTGAGACAACATCATAGAAGGCTACCAGATTGGTCAAGCATGACCTCCCCCTGGTGAACCCGTGCTGACCACTCTTGATAACCTCCTTTTCTTCCAGTTGTCTGGAGATGACATCCAGCACAAGCTGTTCCATCACCTTTCCAGGGACAGAGGTGAGGCTGACTGGCCTATGATTGCCTGGATCTTCCTTCTTGCCCTTTTTGAAGACTGGAGTGACAATGGCTATCCTCCAGTCTTCAGGCACCTTTCCCGTCCTCCAACACCTCTCAAAGATGATAGAAAGTGGTTCAGCAATCACCTCTGCCAGCTCCCTCAGCTCCTGTGGATGCATCCCATTGGGTCCCATGGATTTGTGAACATTGTGAATGTAATCCCATTATTCACATTCCACCATGATTGCTGAGACAGAATATTTGTATTCTCAAAATCATAAATCTCTCAAAAAGCTTAATTCAGCTGTATAGACAGTTGGTAGTCTTCGCATCTGTTTTCTTAGCGTATCACTTGATCTTATTATCTAGCTGAGTACACTGCCCTGCATTTAGGCTGATAGGGTCATAGGGTAATTCAAGATGGAAGGGATCTCAGAAGGTTTCCAGTCCAACCTCCTGCTCACAGGAGCATCAGCTCTATAGTCAGACCAGGTTGATCAAGATCTTGAAAATCTCCATTGATGGAGGATGCAGAGACTCTCTGGACAACCTGCTCCATTACTCAACAGTGCTCTTGAGGAAAAAGTTCTTCCTCACATATGTTATGGACCTCTTCATTTCACTTATGTTTCTTGCCTTGTGTTTCCTTGCAATGCAAACTGTTGGCTCCATCTTACCAATGACTTCACTGCAGACAGTGAGAGGTTGTTGTTAGGTGCCCTTCAGTTCATTTTTTCTCCAGAGTGAGTCAGCCTTGGTCCCTCAGCCTTTCCTCACATGGCAAGTCCTCAAGCTTTGATTGTCTTTGGGGGTCCTCCACCAAGCTTTCTTGAAATTATCAATCTATTTTTTGGATTGGAGGACTGGAAAACTGGACATAGCATTGCAGGTGAAGTTTAACAGATGCTGGTTGGAAGGGGAAACAAGGACCCCATTGCTTCTCAGGGGTAACTGAAGAAGACATCAGAGAGGAAAGGTCTATGGAGTCCTGCAGAACTTCCTTTGATACCAGCTTCCAAGTAGAGTGCAACCCATCAACTATGACCTTGAGAGCTCCAGCATCTGATTAGCTTTTTAATCACTTAGTTTTCCATTTATCCAAACTCTAATCACCCCAATTTGCATATCAGAATGTTGTGGAAGACAGCATTGAACACCTCTCTGAAGCTGAAATAATAACATTAACTGCTCTCTCCTTGTTCACACTCTAGTCATTTTATCATGCAATCAAGTTCATCAGGTATGATTTACCCATAGTCAATCCATGTTACCAGTTTCCATTTCCTTCTGCCCCAGATGGTCAGAAATATGCTCAAGGAAAAATCACTACATGTTTTTTTTCCAGTATCAAAAATGACACTGAGTGATCTCTGGTTCACCAGATCATCCATCTTTGAAAATGAGTGCAACATCTTTTCCTTTTTCAATTTGTCAGGGATCTTGTCTGCTCTCTAAGACCTTACAAAGATGACAGAGAACATTTAACTCTCATGATCTTTGGATAAGATGAGCTTCTAAGGGCCCATTAATCCCTGTGTCATTTTACATCCATTTATGGTTCTCATTCTTGAACCTTTTGAGTAATCAGAGCATCCTCAGAAACATTGCAAAAGAAATGTGGAGCAAAGAAGAAACTGAAAACCTCAGCCTTGTCTTTGCCTGGGGACACTGTATCAGCTGTCCCATGCAGCAACTGTTCTATATTTTTCTAGTCTACTCTTTTATTACTGGTATAATGGTGGAAGCTCTTCTTGTCTTGTGCTGCATTTTTACCTTCATTAACTGTGTTTTCTCAGAGCACAAGGGTAGTTGTTGGGCACTTGTCTCCTGCAATGGTTTGGGTAGAGCTGATTCAATCTGTGTCTGGCATGGAGACAACTCTGGAATGTTCTCAAAGAGCAACTGCAACTCCTCACCTGTGGTCACCTTTCCAGCTGTAGCCAGTGAACTTAGGTTCCTTATTCTTATCCCTCGAGGAGCTGGCAGGGAGGTAATAGGTCCCTGTGAGAATCAGGGCTTGTGGTATAAAGCTTTTGTGGATTGTTGTCATGTTTCACCTGTGAAGGGAGGGAGGGGTGAGCAGATTTGCAGATGCCCCCAGCTGCAGCCCAGTACTGGCTTAGAGACTGAACACCAGCCTAGCACAAGAGGGCATCGGGTACCCTCCTGTCACTGTTCTGTACTGTTCCAGGAGTGGCTGAGACATCACCTCTTGAGGCATTCTCTTGTCTTGTCCTTTACACATCAGGGCTTTTCCCTTTGTTTAAGGAGAACTTTGGTTATTTTTTCATCCAAATTAGGTGGTCTGTAATCAATTTCTCTATTTGTGTGAACTGTCCCACAATATTAAACTGTCCCAGTGATCTTGCAGATCTGTGAATATTTGTTCTAGCTTCTCCTGCTTGTTTCTCCAGCTATACTTCCTCATGTACATAAACTTGAAGTGTGGGCTGCCTTCACCTTTACTCTATCATTTTGGAGGTCCCTCTTTTTCCTGATGTCCTGTATGATTTACTTTCTGGATTTTTTTTATTTTGTGTGTGCATGTGTGAAATTTTAGCTCCCTTCCACACTGTTCATGGTTTAAAGCTATCCTCACTAGGTTTACTCTGTGTCATGCTGGGATGCTACGTTGACAGCTTAGGCACAGTAAAAGTCTCTAGTCAGAACTGGCTCACATTTTGGCTGGCTTGTACTCAAGGCTTTTTCCCTTTAGCTCCATGCTGGAAAATGAGTGTTTTACAAGGTTGAAGGCTGTGGCCCTGGTTAAAGTCTGTGGCCCTTTTTGCATCTTTGTTCCTTCCTGGTAGAGTGACTCCTGCCCTGTTACCCCTTTGTCTTTTACCTATGACATTTGTCTTACATGTTTTTGATCACGCTCTTAGTTTCAGTATGCTGATCTTGCTTGAAAATGTCTGGTGCAGTTCTTTTTCTTTTTTCCATTGTCATGAGCCTGTGACCTGTGATAAGAAGAGGGCAAATGATCCCTCTGAAACAAAAGTTCTGCCTTGGTAACTACAAAGCTGTGAGTGAAAACTTAAGAAGCACAGACCGATAAACTGCTTTGTCCTCAAGCCCCAGAGGTAGACAAATTTCTTTGCATATCCTGCACATTTTTCTGTTTGCCTAGTTTCTTCAAACTGTTATCATTTCCTATTTAAAAAGAAATATATAGAAATTATATTAAATACATATATGTATATATATATTCATAAAGAATAGTTTGAAGAAATATCCTGAACATTTCCTATACTCTTCTTTATAAAGAAGAGAAAACTGTAAACTTTACCCTAAACTCTGTGCTCATAATGAGTAAGTGTTGGGATACAAGAAAAGAGTGATAAAGCATAACAGTTTAAAAATAAGTATTTTAAAATTTGTCTACTAAGATTATATGAAGATAATTTGTCTTTTTAAAATTTCTGGAGGCTCAGAAACCTGTATGAGACCAAATTTAAATTGCTGAAACCTGCAAAAATGCCAACGGAACTGAAGTTCAGTGATGTATGCATTGGTAAAATCATACCTGTGGATTAGTTTTTAGTAAAGCCAACTAGCAGGTTGAAGACCAGAAAAGCTGACATCCAGGATGATGATGTTCCCCCAAGAATAAAAACAAGATTTTTTCTACAAATGCAAACTTATTTTTGATACAGATTTATCAAAGGTTGAAATAGTAAACAAATGTGAATTAAATGAGTTACTAATGCTCTACATCAATTATTTTCTGAAAAAAAAAAAAAGGGATAAAATGAGAGAGTTTGTGATACTTACAACAATGGGGAGGGAAAAATATCCAAAGAAACTATACTTGGATTTTATTGGATAGATGATTTGGAAATTCAGAAGAAAAATGGTATAAATATAGGTAGGTAAAACTAAATTGATAGTGGTGAATTTCACATAGAGAAACCTGCCAACATATTCAATATGACAAATGGCAGTATTATTCACTTCAAAAAGATATAGGCACTAGGTTTGAGAAATTCGGAAAATTTGGATTCGAAAACAGGTGTTCAATTTATATCGTCATTTTTCCCTCTTTTTCTCACTTCCATTTTCAACTAGGTGTCTCTTTCCTAGTTTTTTAATCAAATATCCTCAGTTAAACTTATAAATTAAAAATAAAACTTGGATTTTAGAATTAAACTTCCTAGAGTGAATTGTATTCCTATTATTCCAATGAGGATTGATTTCTATTAAAATTCCAGCCCATTTTAGTTTTGTAATGAGCTTAAAATAGCTGCCAGCTTGCAGTGCTGGAATTAATGATAATTAAATGTAACACAAAATGTATTTCCATATTTTGTATTGCTTAAATGATTTCATCTCATACGTAGTATGATTCTTTTTAGAGATGACTACTTCCATTTAATCTCTTCCCCAATTTTAATTTGAATTTCATATTGTTCCTGACTGTTTAATGAATATTTTGGGAGATGGCCATAGTGTTGTTAATTATACTGGAGACTGAGTATAATTAATTCTTTTGGACCCAAAGTCAGCTGGTTAATCGATTTCTGATGAAACTGAAGATTAAACACAGATAGTTCACTTCTTCATTCATTTTAATTTTTCCCTCTCTGAATTCAATCAGACTACTTTGTGAAGTCATTGCTGGCAAATCAGTTTGTGGACCCGCTTTGGATACTATCCAGATCTTAATAGGTGGATGATCCACTCAGATCAGTCAACTTCCTGCTGATTTTTTCAAATTTATTTTTTAAAGGAAATGCTTTAGCTCTTTTGAGTAGGTTTACCAGCGTTATTCATAAATCATATTTAAATGATTTTTAACCACTTACAACCAGTAACTTCATTAAACAAGCGTGGGATAGAATGGAGTCTTCAGACGAGTTCTCTGAAGACCAGACAATATTCACACAGTAAAGGAGCTGTGATGATGTGGAAGACAATTGCTCATATTAATGAGGCATTAACTCATGTAGCTAAATTTGATCTTAAGAAATGGTTTGAAAAGGCTTAGATGAAAAAGAGAAAAATACATTAGTATTCCCAGTAGTTCCTGTCAATTTTATTTTTTTTTAAGTGTTATAAATAATGGTATATTTTAATTTTTGACAGCAGGGAAAGACCTAAAAGCTGTAAGGAGATAATAAGAAAAAAGGGGCAGTGAAAAAATTAAAAAGAGCAGGAGGAGGACATTCTTCTAGTCAGGGAGAAAAACTTTGTGCATTTTTTCATTTATTACTCTGCAGATAGAAATAGCTCTGGATTTCCCATCGTAATGGCTCACAGTCCAAGTATATTCTGTCACTGTACTCAGTACCCTTCTGTGAACAGACTTAAGATAGCTTTTAATGTTATTTCTTCATGGCTGAATAAGAGAAAACTGTGCCAAGTGAATCATTATTTATATTTTCTGCAGAATTAGGGACAACATTGAACAATGGTTTCTTATATGAATTAATCCCTTTTGAACAAGATATGTAAATATATAATTCAATCTCTTCAACATTTGAGGTGTTTCATTGTTAATTTTATAGTAAATGCATTATTCAATTAAAGACTAGGTATTAACTGAGGAATTTTCTCTTTCTCAGATGAAGATCTGATATGCAAGATCTTTGTCATCGTTTGTACTGTTCAGTCTTCAAACAGTGACTTTGTAGAAGCAAAAACAATCAGTTTAAAAGCTACTACAATTTTCTGACAAATAGACATTTGGCAACATTTTTTCATATTGATATCTGTCAGTGGGTAACTGGATTTACTAACAAATTATAATTGTTCTTATAATTTCACTCCAGAATTACAGTAATTTTGTTCCAGCACTTAACATTCAGAACTAAGAATTTAGAAGGGGAAGTCTAGCCAGACTATTTTATACTACATGTGCTTTTATTTTTCTTCATATTCATCTTCATATTCATGTTTCCTGTGAAGATAATGAGAACCAGCTAGTCAGATTTTAAGTTTTAGTAAACTTACATTTGCAGTGACATTTAAACCTATGAATTCGAGATGTGAATTTCAATGATGCTCTGGTTTTGTAGCTACTCTCACATTACCAAGCTATATATTGCTATATATTATATATGTATACTTACTGGATAGAAGGTGAAGAATAGATTATAATACTTATATTTTTCCCTTCTTTTCCCAACCTACACTTTCATCCCAGTCTACCGTGTTATGTTCATATTAATTCAGCTGGATACCTAACCTCAAATAGTCATCAAACAAAATTACTGAATCTCATATTTCAGAAGTACCCAATTAGTATTCAGTGGAATAGAGTGTCTTTTTCTATTTCTGTATTTGGCTTTTAACATATATTTACCTAGACAAATTACATGGAAATAATAGGAGGATCTTCCGCGTTGCAGGTGCTCCCTTTTAAATGAAAGAAGCATATTCAATGAGAGCACTTACATAATCAAAACTGATTCCCTACTTCATGTAGAAAATATCAACAAATAATTACAAGTTGTTTATTTTCACCTTTCATAAGAAAAACATAATAAATCAGCATTAAATCTAGTAAATATATAAAAAGGAACTGAATAACATAGTGCAGTAAACTGTCCCAGTATCAGCTGTAAAGGACAGCTCCATGTCCTGGCACTAAATTTTTCCTAAAATTTCACTAAATTTTGCTGTATTCCCTTGATTTATCTTTCTAAATATAATTATAGTTATGTTGATAATGATAATGATAGTGGTGATAACAGTAACAGCTGGTGTGGTAGAAGATACTGCAAGCAAAAGTAGTTTCATTCATTTAAAAAATAATTTGATCCATCAAACTGCTGGATATTGTTGAATGAAGTTATTGATTACAGTGAGTGCCAAAAGACTAAAACAAAAGCGCTGAAAAATTTTATTCTGAAAATGCTGAGAATGGCTTCATATATTTCTTATCTTGCCTATAGCCAGATTCAGCTTTTGTTGCACTTAAGGACTATGCAAAGATGGAATTTTTGCAGTTGGCCTTAGTATTGCTATTTTCTTTTTTCTTTTCTTTCTTTTTTTTTTTTTTTACAGAAAATAAGGATAGTCATAAATCTTCTAAACATCAGATAATATTGTATTGTCTATGTTTTATTTTCCGGTTAATAAATTATTATCATTCAGTGAGTTTGTTATGTTACTATTGTTTATATTTCATAAGAAAGACAAACCTTTCAATATTTTTGACCTAATAGTCAAGACTTCCATATATTTCCAACATCTGGTTTCTGATTGGCTTCAGATGTGTGTAAAAAAGATTATGATCATATTTTCTCATGCAAAACTACACTTCAGGCTATCAAAGTGACACTGTGGATAAGGAAAAACAAAACAAAACAAATAAAAAATATAGACATAGGAACACTTTCTGGAAAAAAAAAAAAAAATTAAAAAAAAAAAGAGACCAGCTCTCAAGTCTCGTTTCAGAGACTTCATGATTTCTCTTTGCTATACACATGAACGAAAACTTTTCTTAAAAAAATTGATAAAAAGGAAAAATACCAGAATTACTACTAGTACTGCTAATAATAGTTAATAATAATAGTTAATAATAATTTTACCCTCTTAAAATTTACCAGCCCTTGAGATTCATTTTTGGCCTTGTAGCAGTTTTCCCTGCACTTAATTCTTCAACAAAATTGCTCTACTATGATTATAGAATCATAGAATCATCTAAGTTGGAAGGGCGCCTTAAAGGTTACCTTTTCTAATTCCCCTGCAATGAACAGGGACATCCACATCTAGATCAGGTTGCTCAGAGTCCTATCCAGCCTCACCTTGAGTGTCTCCAGGAATGGGACATTCATCACGTTTCTGAGCAATCTGGGCTACCCTTATTGTAAAAAACTTCTTCCTTATGTCCAATCTAAATCTCCTCTCTTTTTCTTTGAAACCATTTCTGCTTGTCCTGTCACAATAGTCCCAGCTAATTAGCCTGTCCCCTTCTTTCTTATAGCCCTCCTTTAGATACTGAAAGGCCTCCATCAGGTTTTCCCAGAGCCTTCTCTTCTCCAGACTGAACAGCCCCAGCTCTTTCAGCCTGTCCTTATGGGACAAGTGTTCCATCCCTTGGATCATAGTTTCGGCCCTCATCTGGATGTGCTCCAACATGTCCGCATCTCTCCTTTACTGAGGACTCCAAATCCGGATGACATACCAGATGAGGCTTCACCAACACAGTAGAGAGGCAGGATCACCTCCCTCAACCTGCTGGCCATGAAATGAGGCTAACAGGTTGGTAGTTTCCTGAGTGATCCTTTCTACCTTTCTTAAATATGCCTTCTTTCCAGTCACCAGGGCCTTTACCTGACTGCCATAATTTTTCAAATACCATCAAGAGTCACTTGGTGACTACATCAGTCAGTTCACTCAGGACTCTGGGTTGCATCTCATTGAGACCCATAGAATTATGAATGTTTAGGTTCTTCAGGTGGTCATGAACTTGATCTTCATTTGCAGTGGGACACGCATTAATCTTCCAGTTCACACCTTCTGAACCATCCATTCAAGGACTGTCTGTAGAGCAATTACTTGTAAAGACTGAGACAAAGTGGTTGTTGAGCACCTCAGTCTTCCCCTTGTCCATAGTTACTAGCTTGTTTGTATTTCTCACTAGTAGCTCTATGCCCTCCTTAACATTCTTTTTCCTGTTGATTTACTTGTCATAGCCTTTCTTATCTTTTTTTTCACCCCTTGCCACTTCCAGATGGGCCTTGGCTTTCCTGACCTCATCCCTATATAGTCTAGCAGCATCTCTGGTTACCTGTCCCTACTTCTACTGCCTGTGTGTTTTCTTCTTGCTCTCCAAGTTTGATCAGCAGGTCCTGCCTCAGCCATTCCATTCTCTTGCCTTCCTTTTCTGGCTTCCAATGCCTGGGAATGGAGAATTCTTGTGCCCTAAGGAAAGCTTCCTTAATGATCTGCCAGCTCTGCTCAACTCCCTTGTAGCTGAGGGCAGATTCCCAGGAGCTTTTGTTGACTAACAGATCGAATATTAGCAAATTGGCTTTCCTAGAATTGATCTTCCTGATTTTACCCTTTGCCTATCCAGTATCCCTCAGGAGTGTGAACATCATCATTGCATGGTCACTACTGCCTGGGTAGCCTCCAATCCTGGTGCCAACTATCAGTTCTCTAGGTCCAGCACTGCATTTCCCCTGGTTCAGGAAGTTATCCTCAAAACATTCCAGGAGCCTCCTGGATCACTTGTGACTCACTGTGCTACTTTTCCAGCAAATGTCAGGATGGTTGAAGTTCCTCAACAGGGCAAGAGCCAGTGAATGCGATGCCTCCTATATCTGGAGGAAGAAGGCTTCATCAACAGGCTCTGCTTGATCAGGAAGCCTGTAGTGGACCCAAGCCACAAGGTTCCCTTTGTTGCTTCTGTCTCTATCTCTTACCAGTAGGCTTTCAACTTGCTCATGTCCATTCTTTGGGTACAGCTCTTCACACTCTATTCCTTCATTGATATAGAAGGTGATTCCTCCTCCTCTCCTTCCTTGCCTGTCCCTTCTGTGCAGCTTGTAGCCATCAGTTGCCACATTCGAGTCATAGGAATCATCCCACCAGGTTTTGGTGATGACAACAACATTATGGTTTTCCAGTAGGACAGGAGATTCCAACTCCTCCTGTTTGTTTACCAAGCTGCATGCTTAGGAGGTGCAAAGGCACTTCAGCTGGGCAGCTGGTCTTGCCATCTTCTTGAAGGATAACTCCTTAATTCCTTTGAAGTATCTGTCTTTAGTCTGCCTGTTGCCTTCACCATCACACGATGCAGCAGGTTGAAGGTCGCCCTAGCGCCTTGTCCATCTAACTTATCTACACTACTTCAAACCTTGTCATGGGACAGGCTTGCTGTCACCTCCTTCTCCCTTCAAATCTAGTTAAAAGCCCTGTCAATGAACTCAGACAGTTCCTGCTCCAGAATTCTTTTCCCCTTTTCCCAACTATTTTTCCCCCTTGTTAGATTTCTTATTTGTCTGATAGAGATTGACGTCATTTCAAAGATGAAGGTTACTTATGTAAAGACATTTTCACTGAAAGGTTAAGCTGAAGAAGGAGCATGATTCCATAATGCCATAAGTAAGCTCCTCACTTCAAAGGGAAAAAATTGCCTGGAGATCCAATATCTTCTCACGAAATTACTCTTGGATTTAAACTATCACTGTTCAGAAACCCAGAAACAGTTCTAAGGGAATAGTATTGAACTCCATGATCCCAGCCTCACTTAACCAGAGAGTTTCTTGATTGCTTTTATTCTTTGGGTCTCCTCTTATTTTCGGCATCTGTTTCAGCACACACCCCAGTTTCACAGAGAGCCTCAGTAAAAGATCATAATATAGACTGGAAAAGACAGCTCTGTCCTGGAGGGAGTTATCTCTCCAGGTTGAACTTCACTGTGAGTTAGCTAGTGATTACAGCAAAGCCCATAATTTGTTGCTTAAAATAATACCATGAAAATCTTTTTCAAGGAAAAATTTTGAGCTCTGGATCACAGCAGTTTAAAGACAGCTGTACTCAAAGCAGAGAAAGTTTAGACTAGCCCTTACTTTTCCTATTGATTCACTGTAGATGGCTTTCTTATTAGCATGGGATTCTTTTGAGGAAGAAAACTATTCCTGCTCATTTCAAAGTCTGGTAGTGCTTAAGGGTGACTGATCCAACTGTCTTCCTGCAGAAAAAAAAATACAACAACAAAACAAAAACAACAAAAACTTTTTAAAAAAAACGAGTATCAAGTAAAGTTGCATTTCATTGAGGACCACATTTACAAGCCAATATAGGCTAGTTAATGAAACTTTTTTTAATAATGAAAGGTGTTCCTTATCTGAATACATTTTAAAACTAGCTCTTATTCAAAAATTATCCTATTGTAGAGATCATGGTCATTTCATAGAGAAAACATAAAAAATCTATTTCCCATCTCAAACAAATTGTAAAGAAAATATTTATGGAGAGAAAGCATGATGATGCTGCTTAAAGAAAGCTATTTTAATGTGATATTTGAATATTTATATTCAATTTTTGCGGATAAATATTGAACACCTGATGCTTCACAAAATTAATTGTCTGATGCTGGATAGACCTGCTAATATCATTATGGAAATATTCTGAGTGTAATACTTACAATTGCCATGCATATTGCAACAAGACAGTGCAGTGGGAACTCTTATTTGCCATGGCAACCATTAATTGGATATGCAGGAGGTGGTGTTTTGCTTTAAATAAATCTGACTGGATCTGCAATTGAATGTTTCAAATAAATGATTTATATTTTACACTTTTTTTTGCACTTTTTCTAGTTTTTGAATTATTTTTTCTTCATATTTATGTGTTCCCCAGAAAGGAATGGAATAAAATTGAATGGAACCCAGGGACATTATGCTTTATGATTATTTTTGTGAACGTACATTTTGTATTTTTAAGTCTGACAAATAAAAGCTGATTGTAATTGCATTTGTGTTCCTGCCATGTGTTCTCAGGCCTCTTTCTCTGTTATTTCTTTCTCATGTGACTATTATTTTGGATGAAATAGCTGTTTTGCATAAATCATTTCCATAAAAATACATAGTTTTTGATTTACAGATAGCTTGATGCTGGAGACAGTCTTTATATGTATCAGACTTGGATTCTGACTAAAATATGTTGAGATTAATATATGCAAACTTAGCTTCTAAATAAATGAATCCTAAGCAAATAGCAAGGGAGAAATTAATAACATTTAAAGACAATTGATATTTCCATCAGAAAAGCGTGAAGTGAAACACAGAGGTTCTATATTGAGTTACAGATTCCATAGCAATGCCATATTCAGTTGTAATTTTTTTAGAACAAACCTGGCTACTCTTCAGTTGTGAGCCATTGTCTCAAATTTCTGGTTGCAAGTGCTGTCAAAGAGAAACAGATGCAACTTGAAGACATTTATGAATACAATTAATTTTATGAAAGCGACTAACTGTGCATAAGTCAAGGAAGATGAAATTCTTATTTTTCTTGCTTATCTGTGGATGCTTTTTCTGAAGTTAATGAAGCAATATTTATATTCTCCCATAATACATTGAGTATTTTCCTTGTTTGGGAATTCTTCTATATTCAATATAGAGCAGAGTCTCCTTAATGTTCTCTGGTGAAGATACTGATGCCTCAGAATTAGGACCACAAAGCTTCAAACTCGAGTAAACTCAAGAATGAATGCCTAGGGTTGCTCATTGCTGAACCCGGACCTAGAACAGAAGTCAGAGCTAGGTATGTGTGAAGCACTACATACTTTTCGTGGAAGAATACATGAACACTGCAGCCTGGGGAAGATTTATCTCTAATATACTACAGTCCTGAATAATTTTCAGAAGCATCAGTATAAACACAACCTTCTAAATTGCTTTGTTACATTAACCCTGAGTTATCCCTTTTTGTTCATGATAGTGAAAATAATAATGGAATCAGAATCAGAATGGCTTGGGTTAGAAAGGATCATCAGGTTCCAATCCCCCTGCCACAAGCAGGGTTGCCAACTGCTAGATCAAGTACTAGATTAGATTAGGACCCTATATCCAAACTGGCCTTGAACACCTCCAGGAATGGAGCACTGACAGCATCTCTGGGCAACATGTTCCAGCACCTGATCACTCTCTCACTAAAAAACTTCCCCCAAAAATCCAATTTAAATCTTCCCACCTTCAGTTTGAAACCATTCCTCCTTGTCCTGTCATTACCTACCCATGTAAAAGGTTGATTTTCCTCCAGTTTAGAATCTCCCTTTAAGTATTGCAAGGCTGAAATAAGGTCTCCTCACTGCTTTCTCCAGACAGAACAAGCCCAGCTCCTTCACTCTATCATCATAGGAGGAGTGCTGCAGCTCTCTAATCAACATTGTGGCGCTCCTCTTGACCCTTTCCAAAAGCTCCACATCTTTCCTGTGGTGGAGGCCCCAGACTTGAATGCAGTACTCCAAATAGGGCCTCATAAGGACAGGGTAGAGAGGGACAGTCTCATCAGTGACCTAGCCCTTAATTATGCTTACAATGTCTGGGACATTTACACTGACTGTCTCTCTTTTATCAGGTATATTTAATGTTGCTGACCTTCCAGTATATTGGCAAGTAGAAGCTGGAGTATAATGATGTCTAGGTCTCTTTGAGAGTTAGATAAAACAAGTGACAGAAAAGATAGTAAGGGAATGAGTAAATATGCCTCAATGATGAATGAGGGTGTGCAAGATTACTTAAAAATGAAATGCAGATATCTGGTAAAATTTTCATCTAACGTTTGGAAAATTGTACAGAACTACTGGTCAAGATAGGTGCACTTTTCATTTTTTGTTTTGTTTTGTTTTCTTCCCTTTTTTCCCATTTTTAATTTATCACCACCTTCAAATTATCAAAGTTTCTTTTTGATAAAGATCTTTCTACAGTCATCAGTGCCTACTTCATTAGTGGTTAATGATACAGGATGGATCTTAAATTTTTTCAGAAAACATAATTGTTCAAATTCAGAAAGGTTGGCTATTAATTGTTGTATATTACTAAGGGAATTATACTTACAATCTTTCATTCACAATGAAATAATTTGGTTTCTACATAGCTTCTACACTCCATTTTTGACCCTACTATTTCCATATAGCACTAGTATCTTTGGTGTGCATCAGGAAAGTTAAGCTGGGAAAAACTGCCTTTTTCAATGTAATCCTTTAAAAAACTTTTGAAATAGCATCTGAAGTAAAGAGGGGACTAAAGAAAGCTATACAAGTTCTTTTTATTTCTCATTGGTATGTACAGAAAGCTTCAACTTAAATTAACATTAATGCCTGCAGGCTTCACTAGACATTTTGCTATTTTTAGAAAACAAAATATCTATGACCATTAAATGGCATCATATTTTACTTCAGCAAACACTGCACAGTTCAGAGGCACTAATGAATATCCTGAGGTGGAAGGAACTCTCAAGGGTTATTGAGTTTGATTTCTGACTCCATAAAAGACCACTCAAATTTCAATCTCTATGTCTGAGGGCATTGTCCTAATGCTTCTTGAACTATAGCAACTTTTGGCAGTGACCATTGCCATGGGGAGCCTATTCCAGAGCCTACCACCCTCTGGTGAAAACATCTTTGTAACATCCAACCTGACCCTCCCCTGACACAACTCCATGCCATTTCCTCAGATCCTGTTGCTGTTACCAGGAAGCAGAGATTAGAACTGTCCCTCCACTCCCCTTGTGAGAAAGCTGTAGCAAGAGGCCTCCCCTCGGTCTCCTCTTCTCTAGGCTGAACCAAATGACCACAGCCACTCCTCACGCAGCTCTCTAGACCCTGCACCATCTTCATAGCCCACCTTTGTTTGCTAAGGGAAAAAAAAGTAATTATTTTAAAAAGCTTTGTAATTGTAAATGGTGGTGAAGGTTTACATAAAAAGAAGTGGGAGGGTTTCTTGAAAACACACACATTCATAGATGATTGTGCTTTAGAAAGAGATTGGGCTGGATGATCTCCTTCTGTGCATTCCAACCCTATGATCCTATGAACCTATGTTTGAGATGACAAAGAATACTCTAGATATATTGCTTGAGGAAACATTGGTATTTAGGAGAAATTCATCATCTGCTTCTTTTTTTCTTCCATAACTTCATTTTTACAAAAATACTCACAGGTCTTTATTCTTATTTGATATCAGATACTATAGAAGACCACAATTGTTTCATTTGGTAAGCTAAAGCACCTGCCCAACTTTTGTTTACAGTCAAGTTGTTGCATTTACACAGAAGATAAAAGGTAAACCCCACACTAATCTCATGCTTCAACCCCCAGAAACCCTACACAAAACCGCAGCAACCTTATTTATGGAATCTTGTTCTCTTACAATGAGTTGACCTCTTTCTGTTATCTGACTTTTGGAATTGTCTTCCTTCCCTGCCATTTTCTGAATACTTGCCATGCTGGTGCCCCATGCTGCTTCCTGAGTGATCTGCATGCCTGTGCTACACACTGCACTCTGAATGGTGGTCATGCCATTCTCTAGATGGCAGACACAATTCATTTCCAGACTGTTTTCTGAATGGTGGGCATGACTTAGTTTCACACATTCTCTTAATGATGGCCATGCCAGTGTCCCATGTTGCTGTCTGTTCAGTGACCATGAGCATTGCCAGTCTTGTTCTCTTAATGATCACCGTATTTGTGCTACTTGTTGTTCTCTGATCAGTCAACATGTCTTGTCTTCACACTGTTCTCTGGATATTTGTCATGCCTCAGTCTCTTGGCATTCTGTTAAGGCTTCTACACCATTCTCAAGATGACTGGTGTGACATGGCCTCTTCCTGTTCTCTGAATTTGAACAAAACTTTGGTACCATTCTCTGAACAGTGGGCATGACTGGTCCCCATCCTGTTCTTAGGATGTTGGTGACGGTTGTTCATTTCAGCATCTTCTGAAGGAACTACCTCCGTGGGCTCCTCCTCATCATTTGCTAGAGGACAGGAATGAGTTAGTCTCATGCCTTTCCTGTGAGTGGGCATATCCGTGTGTCATATCAGTTTTGAAGGGACAAGCACACCCTGGTACAGGTATATATGGACATGCCTGGCTGTGTTGGGAGTGGAGACTCTGTGACCTGAGAGATACTCGATTGTGGAAGATGGAGTAGAATCTGGAATACTTTCCTGGGTGATGGTGCCCCTGTGTCACTTTGCTAGACAGAGAGAAAGGCTGCCCTTGGGCACAAGCACTGCCCTCCACATGCGTTTTTGGTGCCCAAAGCTGCATGCAGTGCTCGAAGTAAGGCCTGACAGCACACGGCACAGTGGAAAAACCCCTTTCTTCACCTGGTGATAGAGCTGGGCCTGATGCACACAGAGTACAGTTGGACCTTAGGGCTCCTAGGGCACACTGCTGAATCATGTTCAACTTGCCTTCAACCAGAACCCCCAGATCATTTCTGTAGGGTTATTCTCCATCTCCTTGTCCCCCAATTGGTATGTATTTCTCCCAGGTGCCGATCCAGCATTTTTGCTAAATTTCACATTCCAGCCCTCTAATTTATCAAGGTTTCTCTGAAAGATCTCTCTGTCCTCAAGGGAATCAACAGGTCCTCCTAATTTAGTATCATGTGTATTGTAGATGTTTTGTCTAGAAGGATATTGTGAAAGACAGCATCAAAGAATATGGTGCTTTACCTATAGTGCTCTACTTCCTTTACTTCCATATTAACTGCTATAATTTCTTCAGAATCAGAAAAAAAAAAAGACAACAGAAAAACTGATAAAAAACCTATGATTAATTCTTGAAAGTCAGACCACAACTGAACAACACAGACTATAAAAGAAACATCAACCATTTTCCACTCTTTCAGATATCTTGCAGACTGCACAGTCACCAGGCTTTGAACTCTTCTTTCTCCTTGGAGGAATGAGGGTCCATACAGCCCTAAGGTCTGCCTGACTTTCTTTCTGATCAGACTTTCTGACACTGAGCTGTATTACATATGAATCTTGGACTCATACACAAGAGACCACCAGGAGACAGATTGAAATTCAGTTCTGAAGTACATAAAAAAGCCACAAGTAATAGGACCTTCTGAACAGTACAATAAAGCATTTGAAAAAAACATAGCAAAACATCAAACCTTTCTGAAACATCCTTGAGGCTTGGTTATAAGTATGGAAACTCCAGGTTTTTAGCCACAAGAAACTGTGAAGGGAAAAAAAATTCTGAAATGCAATAGCTTACATACTTTATAGTAAACAGTTTATATACTTTGTATAATAGTTTATGTTATATATTTATATATAATATAGATTTGCGTAGTGTGTGTTCTTTCTCCCTGAAACTGGTGATGGTGATCTCGTTTGTAAAGTAGTAAACTTAAGCAGGTGGATAAACACTACACTGGATGATGCTGTTGAACTTGCATACTTACAGTGCCAGTTTATGATGCAGAGTAAAAAGGAGGGTCTCAAAGTATTTATCTGAACCCAGGTAAAGAAGTATTAGTGTAGAAGTTTTCCAGCAGTTCTTCATTGAAACAGTTAAAGTGGACAATATCTGTGCACAATATAAAGAGCAAAACTCTGTATCTCTAATTGTATATCTTCTATTCCAAAATAGAAACCTAAAAAGACTTGTTCTCCAGTTAATATCAAATATGCATAAAACAATGTATAATTTTCAAAAGCATGCTTACCATTATAGTTTGGCTGCACATTTCCACATCACTGCACACCCAGATCTTGCAAGGTTAAGAGTAGAACTTTCCTCTTAGAACAGGCCTCTGAGAATATATAGTCAAAATAGGATTTATATGAACCTTTTCCTAACTTTTTGAATCAGCAGTATTGAATGCCATTTCACAAAAAAAAAAAAAA
This sequence comes from Centrocercus urophasianus, assembly GCF_019232065.1. Taxonomy (NCBI): domain Eukaryota; kingdom Metazoa; phylum Chordata; class Aves; order Galliformes; family Phasianidae; genus Centrocercus; species Centrocercus urophasianus. The sequence goes on from NW_024884253.1 coordinate 52,213,627, forward strand.
AAAAAAAAAAAAAGAAAAAGATTTTATTCACTTTTTCTTACTATCTTACTACTTTTTTTCCTGGTCATAAATGCCATGAAAAATAATAATTAATTTTTTTTTTTTTTTTTTTTTCCAGTAAAGACTTTGAGAAAGTTTTGCTTCCACCAGAACTTTATGTTCTGGTGAATGTGAAAGACTGAATAATAACTTATTTGAACTGATACGGTCCAGAAATACCAAATTTCCCTGGTTTTGGGCTACTTCTTCCATCTCTAACTTCAAACAGCTCTCTGGCTTATTGTCTCCATCCTCGAAGGAAACAAACACAAGAGTGGATTGTTTTCAATTGAGGCAGAAGGCTTAGGTTAGTTATTATAGGAAGTTTTTCACACAGGGGGTGGTGACGCCCTGGAACATGTTCTCCAAGGATGTTGCGAATGCCCCATTCCTGGAGACATTCAAGGCCAGGATGGATGTGGCTCTGGGTAGCTTGGTCTGGTGATTACCAACCCTGACTGAGGGAGGGAGGGGCGTTGAAACTAGATGATCTTTGACGTCCTTTTCAACACAGGTCATTCTACGATTCTATGAACATTGAAATTAGCAACCTTCTTCTAACACTTGTGGTGTGCACTAATGCAGTACTCTCATGGTCTTCCTCACAGTACCGGCTTCCAATGAATTTTGCCATACAAAAAGTTCCTGAAGTTACAACTATTTTTCCATACAAAAGCCTTTTATTCCATATAAGGCTTGAAGCTCTATTTTGTTTTATATATTTTTAATTTATTTTGTTCTGTTCAAAATAATGTGGTTAATGTTACAGGAGAAGGGAAAGAAACTAAATCAAATGCATATTAGAATCCATAATACTTTTGGCAATGCACCCTCATTCTGCAATTACTGAAACAAATAGAAAAGAAAATAATTATTTTGCTGCTCGCTGTTATTTAAAATTCTTCTAGCAAGTCTATGAAAGTCCAAGGTATTTGGCTGTTTTCAGCTTTTGGTACTTGTTTGTTCCAGAGCACTACTTAGCAGCCTTCTGATTATTTATGGCCAAAAGATCTGGAGAACTATGAATAACTTCTTTTTCTTGATTAGATACTACATTTAGTGAAAATAGCGTTTTCAGAAAATGTAGTATTCTTTTGGTGGTCTGAACATTAATTACATTGTATCACAGTGCCTCTATGGCAGCTCTTCATTCTGAGGAAGAAGCTGTTTATTTAAACTGCAGTTTTCTCATTTGTGACATGCACAAATTCTATTCATTTAAGATAAGACTTAAAAATACACAGATATGTTTACTGTTGTTATCAAAAGAACTTTAGAATACTACACTTCTTTGTTGCTTGGGCTATAGTTTATATCCTAAGAAAGTGTAGTTGAACAGTAGAAAACCCTTTGGAAAAAGCCTACGAGTCCTTGAGACTGGATAAAGTCAAGAATTGAGAAGAATTCAGCCTACACTCAATGTTTGAATGTACACTTTTAAAAGATTTCTACTTTCTTTTTGTAAAACAATGACATATCTGAGAGAAAAGCTAAGTGAGAGTTTAACAAACTAGTTGCGGAACTAACCATCATATCCATGTGCTTAACCTCTACTGTACAAACCTTCAGTCCACAAAGGGCTGGAACCACCTCTCATTACCATCAAAGGGCATAATGTGAAGGGCAAAGAGGTACCCTAATGTGAGAATAATGTAAAGAGCATTGATTGTTTCCTGATCTATCTAAAACTATCACCAAAAAAAATGCTGGGGGCTAAGTAGACATCAAACTTATTTAATTTTTTTTACCTTTGTCTACGATGAACAAAGGAAAAAAAAATCCATCTATTACTCAAATAGGTGGAAATATCTGTTTACTAAATGAATAAATTCATATTTCTATGTTTTACCTTATAAAATATTTCTGTTCAATTCATTGCATGTTTGTTCTTCTCCATTTATAATAACTCTGCGAGTAGACTAATTGTTTCAGTTAGTAGAAAATTGTGTTTTGGGGACATAAAATTAAAACAAATTTTAACCCTGCTGAAATAATGAATCAGCGAATTAAAATAAAACATAATAAAAGTTGTGCATAAAGAGCATATAATCAGATTATCTAGTTTCTGTAGTTACGATAAACTCCAATTCTCTAAGCCAGAATTAAGAGGAAAATAAGAAGCTAAGGACTTGGAAATTTATCCTTGCAACTGTCTTTTGTTTGTTTGTTTGTTTTTGTTTCTTCTTTCTCTTGTATCTAGTTAGGGGAAAAAAAAAAAATGATTAATAGTCAAGGAGAAAACAAAAACGAATGCTGCACAGATATTTAAAATACGTGGCTAATACAAGGCATGAACATCTCTGAGGAAAACAAAGCAAAACTAAAAATATAAACTGATTAAAAATATTCAACTGGAAAATAAATATTTTCTATTATAAATTTTTAAGTTTTGGCCGTAACTGTACCATGTTCATCATGTTTGCCTTGCACTACTCAGAACTGTGCGCCTATCACTGTCTGTAGAATTTATATTAAGTTTCAGTTGAATTAATTATGACATTTGTTGGTTTTAAATTTCTCAGATTGAAGAGAATACTTAGTCTTACTTACAGGTCTTGTTATGTTCCCTGTGGGAAATACTGGTTTTAATTATTATTCATCTGTATTCTGGTGCAGAGGATATTAACTGTTTATGGCATTTGATTCCCCCTGCTTAACTCAAGACTATGAAACTAAATGCAGTGACTTTGGTTCCCATTATAACACGTATTGAATAAATAATGGAAGATAGAGTTTACTCTTTTTTCTTTTTTTTTTCCTGTTTCCATTTTTAAAATTCCTTCTATACTAAATTCAGTGAACAATACTAATGCCTTTGTGGGTTTTGTTAAAGAAATGTGTCCTATTTTCCTATTACTTAGGTGAGAGTGGAAGGCAATTATTTGGTCTCTTTTCTCATAGAAAGTGAATTTTAAATTTCCTGTTAAAATTGGATTATAAAACTTTTAAAAAGTCAGTGAGTTGTATGACTTGTTCCTTTAAGACTATTATTTATTTCACTTGTATCTCCAAATCCCAAAAGCTTTGTATAGATAATTGCTTTCTGCAGGCATGACAATAAGCAATCAGTCAATTCTATTACCATGAGGGTGATACTGTGAGGGCTATGCCCAATGTAATCTGTTTCCCTGTAATGCGTGCCCAACACACTCTGAGTTCCAGTGTTTCCTTGTTATTACATTTTATATCATACAGCTAATAATAGATTTACAGTGACTTTGGGGCATGTCTGCTGTGAATACAAATACCAAGAGATTAATAATTCTGTTTAAAAAGTTTGATTTATAAAAGGATAAGTAGGTAGGAACATACCTTTTTGCTCCTTTCATACAAAATAATAACAAAAAAAAATATTATAAAATACTGTAAAGAGAAATTATGTATCTATGGGCAGAACGTTTGTGTGTGTGTGTGTGTGTGTGTGCTTTTTTTCTTCCCTCCATTCATTTGTATACCAAAATTAAATGAAAGGACAAGAAAGTAATGTTTAGAAGATCTTTTCTTTTAGTAATATAATGTCAAATCTCTTGATTTTTAATGCTTTTATTTAAAGAAATCTATGTAGCTTACTTAGACATTTGTCTAGCACCAGAATTGTAAAAAAATATTTTAAATATCTTTGTGTAAAAAGATACACAAAGTATCAGAAAGGAAGGTAAGTTTATTTCAGCTGAGAGGTAAGAGCTGTAATCAAATAAATCATGGTGAGGCTAGTCAGAGCAATGCAAAATCCAAGGAGAAAGGTGAAGGATAAGGAAAAAAGAAACTGAATGATTGCAGCCCTGCTAACAATTCCCTATTATCCAATAAAAAACTGACAGTAACAGAGAGCACAGATGTAGCACCACAGACAAAAATATAACACTCTTTTAGGAAAAAAAAACAGGCGAGGCTCGCTGCGACTAAGCATTACTAAGCTGGCAATTTGAGTGTTTAGGCATGCCTGTTTTGTGAGACATCACGGAGCTTGGTCTGAGAAGTTACTTTTCACTTTCCTTACCCTGTCTTGTCTTCTCTTTATAATTCTGTCTGTTAAATTTAGATTTCAACTTGCATTGATGACAGCAGAAGAAACTAGAAGAAAATTGTATAGACATGATTTTAACCTGTTCAAAATTCTGCTGTGTGTAATGGAGAACCAGGAGCCAGCAAGGGCCAGTCTTTCTCAAATCACCACTTAATCGGTGACAATGTTGGCTCATATTGCCTCTGCAATATACATTTTCTTAGCACAATCTGTTCTTGTGTTCTTTCTTTTCATTGATTTCTTTTTCTTTTTTACTTCTAAAATCTGTTTTACTTGCTTTACAAGGTTGTCCTCTTGTAGTGACCGTTGCTTGACCATTACAATTTGTATTTACAAGGTAGAGCCTCTTGGTGTTACCTAGTTTCTGCACTTCGTCTGATCACATTGTGATATAGAGTCAGTAATTCACTGTCATGCAAAATAAGCCACAGCTATGACAAACCTGGCATAAGATGGAAAACAATTCTAAGAAATCAAATAAATGCCCAGATGTCTGTCCTGCCTGCATTCTTTGCTGTGATGGTTTTAATCTACCTATTATCTGAGTGGCTAACTTGAGAATGATAATGTGGGTTGCTGCAATAGCTGCAGTTTCCTGTATGCACTTTCAGGCCTTGATTCAGAGATTAAAGTGGTTTAAAAAGACATGGGAAGGATTACTGTAAGGGAAAATGTGTTAGTGGGTAATACAAAACTTTTGGCTACAATCTGTGAAAATTGTGGTGGTTTGATGAATGAGGCTGGAACAATATCACAGTAGGAGGTATGAGCAGATCATATGTAAGGACAACTACTGATAATTTAGAAATATATTTATAAAGGTGTGAATTCTCTGTTTGGATTATGATTTTATTCTAACAACAGAAAATTTAGCATTTTATTCAGGTTGGAAGGAGCTTTCCTGGGAATGCATGGGAAGTCATCACAACACAGGTATGGCTTGGCTTTAGAAAGTCTATAGCTTATACAGTATAGTGACTGTCAAGAAAAAGAACGAATTAAACCGTAAATGAGCAGAAAATATTATACGGAATATGAGATTTTCTACCATCAGTCCTTGAAAGGAAATATGCACACAGACCCTGAAAAGCTCAGCCTAGATAGGTATGTTACACAGCATTAAATCTCCAAGTGTCTTTTTACTTTCCAAGTGAAAGTACAAGAACAGCTGCACTGTTTTAGCACAGATTAATTCCAGGAGAGAAAAAAGTAGAAAAAAAATCAACTGTGAGAGCAAAGACACAGGTAAATTATCACTGGACTTGGCTGAGTTTATTTAATAAATGCTTGGATGAAAAATTAAAACTGCCTTGTAACTTAATGGGAAACTGTGTTTGGAAGAATCAAACATGCATTAGAGCGATACAGTCACCAGTAGATGTCAGTTCAGCCAAATGACTTAGCAGCAGGATGCCTTCTGTGCGTCACAGAGCCTCCTCAAACTGAGGAACATTCTGCCACTTGCTGGAGTTGCATGGCTGTTTTGCACAGCAAGGGCTGAATATGTCAGTACAACCCTGCCTATCCCTAATCTGTATTGTCATGTGAGAGCTCAAACCTGGAATGAGGCCCTGAAGGCACAAGAACTAATGAACTCTGCCTGGCATTACAAGAGTAATCCATCACCTACATGCAGTGGACCTTTTCTTTAGACTATGTTGATGAAATTTCTCTAATCTTTCACACCAAGTGACATTTTCTTAACTGTGTGAGACAGAATTTTCTCCTGCCATTAACTTTCTATCATGAAATACATTGTGGTTAGTATATTCTAATATGAAGTACTTCTCATTAAAACAGGGAAGAAGATGGAGAAAGAATAGAAAGAAATTGCCTAGCTTAGTCTTCTCTTCTTAGCTATGGACTTAAATATAGTATTAAATGAACACTGATATAACATTAGCATTATCAGAAATCAAATAGATATATGCACAGATTTCAGTAGCTGTCCAGTTTCATTAACATTAACACTAACATAAAGTAGCTGATATTATGCTAGCCTACTAAACTTTTTTTTTTTCAAGTCCTGCTAAATTTTGTATTAAGGCTTCCTGACTGCCAGTTTTCTGCAGAAGAAACTTTCTCTCAGCACAGCAAAGTTTGGAAATAATTTCTATCAATGTTTTTCAAGAAAAAAATACTACTATACAGTAAGAAGAACATATCCTGTTATTAATAATTACTATTAATGTTATATTGTAACAATATATTGTTATTTCTAAAAAAGATGGTCAATGAGAAAAGGAGTCAGAGGTCAGTGGGGGATCACCTAAAGAGAAGCATGAAGGAATACCAAACACTCCAGCAAATAAAACAATTTCATCAGAGGCCTCTACACAAATATGTGTAGCATGGAGAATAATCAGGAGTTAGAGACATGTGCACACATGCAGGATTATGTTCTTATTGACTTTATTAAAACTTAAAATTTTATTTTAGTCTGAATGTGTTAATGAAGACAAGCCCATTGCGAAATCATAATCTCTTCAATGAAAACCTAAGTTATGAAGATTTAAAAAAATAAACAAACAAACAGACAAACAAAAACATCTATACAGAGAATATCTATTAATATTTACAATGAGTTGCTCCAGAAAATCCTTTGGTCTTGATTCTGGACTAAAGGCAGTCTAGCTTGTAACAGTGATACATTCTGCATTAAAGTTACGAAAATGGAACCAAAGTTTATTGAATTAGTGCATTTATTTTAAAATAGGATTCTAAAAGACATTCCCAGCAGAAATACCCCTTTAATTTAGACTCCATAAAGAGCTATGTGTGTCACTCACTTTATTTATCAAGTTAGGAAGACATGCCTTCTTGATAGTAGTAGGTTCTATGAAAAGGGACCTGTGATAATGAATCTATGAAAATGACTGTGATATTCAATTATAGTTACAGTTTGGCAAAAGTGTTTAGGCAGGAAATCCCATCAAGGACTGTAGTACACTGAAGCACAGACCCAGGACTATTAAACTGCAGCCACATCTTCCAGACTTTTTGCAATAAAGAAGGTTACTTCTCTGGGAACAGTGAGTCAGCAGCCAAATGGCTCAATCCAGCTGCACTAATAAGCTAGCATGACATGCACATGACCTTCAAAATCCAGCCTGAGTGCCTTCCTGCTACATGCTCCTGAACAGAGGAAGCTAAGCCTGCACTTCATTATTTCACTGTTCCACCTTGCTTGATTTTTTTTTTTTTTTTAATCTAACCATTTGGCTTATATTTAATATCTTTTCTTGACCCTCTGAACGATCATCGCTAATGCACTGATACTTGGTACTTTCAATTCCACTATCTAAAGTGCTGTTAAACCAAGTGCTGTAATGAAACCCTTCAAGGAGACTATTCTATGGAAATTGATAAATTATGCTCTTAGGTTTTTATAGTGTTGTGTTAAATGGTCAGTTCACACTGCAAAAGACAAGCACTGCATGTGGACCAATACTTATTAGGATGCTTGGCAGAAGTTCAATCCAAATAAATTCAGTTCAACTGCATTTTTGAAAGACTGTTCATGTGAGTTTGGTTATTCTGATTTCAGAAGCCTTAAGTTATAACAGATGAAATTTAATTAGCATGAAAACAATAAATCTCCATTTCATTTCTATTAAATTACGTTTTTTTCTGGAATACTGAGATTTTATTAAGCAGATTCATGTAAATTTTCTTTTACATTCTCATTTTTTTCAATTTATTTACAATACATACTATTCAAAACAGAAGATTATTATTTATTACCTCAGTAATGAAATGAGAAATAACTTCTTACTTAAAAACTTTTAGAAGAAATATTTCCTTTATCAAAAGACTGTATTTTTTCAATTTCTAATTGAATAGCAAAAATTTCCACAGAAAGTTTTAGTATTACAAGTGATAAAATATCAAAGGAAAATAATTTGGAATCTTGATTGAATTACATAATTTTAATAAAGAGGAAAAAGCCAAATTAGCATTGGCAGACTCACACAAATGAGACAAAATCATTAATCTGCACAATGTACAGATTTCTAAGAAACTTCATTTTGATCAACAAAAAGGCCTAGTCATTATTTTTTAACCCCTTTCACTTACAGCCCAGGATATGATTGATTTTCTGAGCTCCAAGCATACACTGCAGGCTCATGAGTGTTTATCAACCAGCACCCCTATGTCATTCTCTGCAAGGCTGCCCTCAACTCATTCCCCACTCAGTTTGTATTCATGTTCACAATTGCTCCAAACCATGTGCAGAACCTTGCATTTGACCTACTTAAACTTTGTGAGTTCTGCATACTGTCAGAACAGATACTGACTATTATCTATTCAGCTCTGTGCCATATGGACAGTATTAACTATGATTTGAGCTCTACTGATGATTATACAATTTTGACTTTGCAAATGCTCTAGTTTTGGCTTAATTAATTTGCTTTTATGTTGCTTTAGGAAGAAAATGTAAAGCATGAAGTTGATATTAGTAGTCCTTTCCTATTATGACTACTCCTATCAGTATTGTTTTAATATATCCTAAGAAATGTTTAATACATCCTGAGATATTCTAAAGGAAAAATTGTGTATGGTTGAATGTCTGTGTATTATATTAGAGACAAGGAAAAAATGCAAGCTAGAAATGTGCCCTGCTCATGTCTTGTAGAAAAATGCAGCTCGTTACTAAGCATTCAAGAAAAAAATACTTTGCCTCCTAAATCTTTTGAAGAAACTTGTTTTAGCTCAATAATTGTTTAAATTACTAGAGCTGAATGTTTATCCCAAGGGGGATGCTTCTTAAAAAATACAATAAAAGGCTGAATAAAGTAGAGATAAGTTAAAACTACATGAATGAATATGGAGCATTTAATCGTCTTTTCATTCAAAAGTGTTCATCACGTATTCTTTTTTCTTTATTTTCAATCCTTACAGCTGCTTTATCAGAAGTAATGATTCTGTTGACAAAGCACAGCAATACAAAACAGTATTGTGTTCCGACTACCTTTAATTCTCAGATACCATCTTGTTTGTTTTGTTTTTCATCTAAAACAACAATTGCTGCTATAATAAAAGGGAAATAATTTCTATTATATTTCTCAAAATACCAAATACTAATCTCTTAATCATGATTTATATCTTATTTTATATGTATTGCCAGCTGCTGATCTTCAGTTCCTGGCAATTATATCTTTCTCTCTTCTTGCTCCATCATGGAAGAGGTTCTTCCTCATCAGGTGCTGGGCCCAGCCCCAGGCACATACTATGACTATACAGCAAGCAAAACATAGATGTGCACTTAACAGTTTCAGCTGAAACCAGGACACTGATGTTCACTTATTTTCACAACAAACCCTTTCATTTCCTGTGCAATCTGACATGGTATTTTGATGAAGGTAAAGACATAAAAATATGATTATAATCTGTTGCTTTAACAGAGGATGATTGTGGATTCCCATTTAAAATAATATATAAACTTAAGATGTTTCAGTGATAACAACATTCATGATCACATGAACCTCATGAAGGTCAACAAGACCAAGAGCAAGGTCCTGCAAACACCATTACAGCCTGTGAGATGAATGAATTAAGAGTAGCCATACCAGGAAGGACTCAGAAAAACTGTGAGATGAAAACTGGGACATGAACCCATATTCTGGGCTGCATCAAAAGAAGCATGACTAGCAGATCAAGTAAGGTGATTTTCCCCCTTTTTTCTGCTCTTGTGAGATTTCACCTGCAGCATTATGCTCAGCTTTGAGATCTCCTACATAAGAGTGTGGTCCTGCTGGAGCAGGTCCAGGAGAGATCTCCGGAGATGATCAGAGGGTTGAAGCATCTCCCCTACAAAGAAAGGCCAAAGAAGCTGGAGTTGTATAGCCAGGCAAATCTTATAACAGCCCAACAGTACTTAAAGAGGCCATACAGAAAAGATAGAAAATGTCTTTAAAAAAACAGAAGTGAGGTTTAGATAAGATATTGGGAAGGTTAGTGAGGCACTGAAACTGGTTACCCAGAGAAGTTGTGGATGCCCCATCCCTGAAAGTGTTCAGGGTCTGATTGGACAGGGCTTTAGGTAATGTGATGTAGTGAAATATGTCTGTTCCAACAGCAGGTTAGAAGCAGATGAACAATAAAAGTCCTTTCCAGCACAAACTGTTCTAAGACTCAACTAGCAGCCCAGTTCCCACTTCTGCATATTTATAATTATAAATATATAAATTTTATTAGAAATTTATTATAAATTATATCTTTTACATACAGCTCAAGACAATTCCTCCTCATTCAGTGTGACCCAGGCAAGCCCAAAGGTTGGACACCGATGAGACATTACATAGATTAAACAACAACAGGCACCTATGTTCTCTATTTTCTCTGAAATCAAGAAGGAGCTACATGAATGCTTGTACTCTGAAAAAGTAAAATATGCCTTTCTTAACTTGGTCCAAGAAAGGTATTACATTTCACATTCTGCTATAGAATCATAGAATTGAGTTGGAAGGGACCGTTAAGGTCATCTAACTTCAGCTCCCCTGCAGTGAACAGGGACATTATCAGTTAGTTGAGGTCCCTCAGAGCCTAATCGAGCCTGACCGTGAGCATCTCCAAAGATGGAGATTTTACCATGTCTCTCTGGGCAATCTGTGCCAGTTCTTCACAACCCTCACCATAAAAGTTTTCTAATTTAAATCTCCGCTCTCCTCTCTTTTAGTGTGAAACTATTTCCCTCTGCCTATCACAACAAAAGCTGCTAAAGAGTCTGTCCTCTTCCTTCAGGTAACTGCCCTTCAGATACTGAAAGTCCACTATCAGGTCTTTCCAGAGTCTGCTCTTCTCTAGGCTGAACCACTTCAACTCTCTCTGCCTCTCCTCATAGGGGAACTGTTCCATCCCTTATTAGTGATTCAGTGCTGTTCCAAAAGTCAATATTGTTATTAAGAAAATGTGGGAGAAAAAAATCTTCCCCTCAAATGTCACAGTTCAAAGAACTGCAGCCTGAGGATGAGTCAGCCTTTCTCTAAATTCCTCAGTAGAAAGCCACTTTGTTTTCTTGGAAAAACTTGCTAAAACTGCCTCATTGAAACTCATTGCCCACATCACCTGTCAGGGTATTATGCTTCTGTGAGATCAATTCAGATAGAATTTGTTTCATATATTATGGGGTGTTGTGATAGAAAGTTTAGTACTATTTTTAATCTTTAAGGTGAATAAAGAAGCTTCTGTACAAATAAATTCCAAGTACTATTTTTCCTTTTCTCATTTGGGTACTTTGTATAGTATTGTGGTTTTCTTTTAAACTACTGACTTTAGTCCTTTCAGAATGATATTATTTAGTCAAGTTCAGTGCATTCTGGCAATTGGATTTTCTGACATTGTAAGCCGCAGATACCACATTCTCTCCAAATTTAATAAATGCAAATTGAGTTTCCAAGGGACTGTATGATCACATGCATAGTTTTCCAATACATCTCGCACTGGGACAGTGCTCAAATGTCGTGCAAACTAAATGCAAGTTTCAAATACAGACATCGGAAAAAATGAAGTCGGGACACCTATCAAAACTTCTCACCCCAGGTGACAGCAAAATAATTGCCTGTTGTTCAGATGACAGCACAAAAATTGCTGTTTGGGCTCACTTGCTAACCATAACTGCAGTCTCATTAGACACTTTTATATATATTTTTAGGAAGATTAAAGTTAAAACACATAGAAAAAGCTCTGGTTTCCTTCAGAATTAGAGTTTCAGGTAGCTATGGTAAAAATCCCTATTCATGTGCTGAATTCATATGCCAGTTTGAATACACTTTATTGAGCATAACAGTTGGAAAAGAACTGGACATTAAAAATAAGTGTGTGCAGTTTTGTTTTTATTTTTTGGCATTGTTTTTCTGAGAACAGGAATTGTATGCCCAGAGAAGAAAGACTGACTATTTCTTGTGCTTTTTGTAAATTTTGTGTTTGTTGGAGTTGGTTTGACTGCTAGAAAGACTCACTGACTATAAGACAGTTCAAGTGATAGATTTATTTAAAATTTATTCATTTCATTAAGAAAATGGAAAACTTGGACTGCAGTTAGGACCTGAATCTTTTTGATTCCACAGCTCACCAGAATGGAGAGGAGCCTCTTCATCATTTGGATCATAATAACCCAATAAATGCTAAGTACAATAACGAACTAATGTCCAGCTCACAAAAAAAAAAAAAAAAAAAAAAAAAAAAAAAAAAAAAAAAAAAAAAAAGCAAAAATGCTTCTGACATTCTGTAAACATCAGCCAAAGTACTCACAGGTTGACCAATAACCATACGCAAAAAGAAGACCAGAATTCACCCCACAAATAAAACAGTTCTCCAAGCATAATGTAGTCCATCTCACAAAACAGCCTAGATCTAAGAGATGCACTCCTTTACTGGCTTCCTTTCTATGAGCTCCACCCTGGGTCCACCTATTTTGGGCACATGGAGAGCACAGGTGAAAACAATGTGCCTGTGCAACCTGAGCCAGCTACACCCCTTCACCAGATGCTCCATCACCAGCTCAAGCCCTGACCTGGGAGTTCCACTACAGCTATGAAGTACTGGTAGTTTTAAAACAAACAAACAAACAAAAAATTATAATAATTATGGAAGATAAATGAGTAGCTTCTTGCCTCTGACTTTCTGATTTATGCAAGCGTAGAATTCTATGGATTCTTGGCTTAATAAAATTGATTTTATTAAATGCATGAAATACAAGTTTATTGCTATATGAAGTAAATTTGGGGGAAGTTAAGAAGAAAAAACATAAAAATTTTTGTTGATCTCTAAATGATCTCATTCAAATCAGATTTTTTTTGTGTTTTTTTTTTTCTTCTCATGTTTCTGTATCACTGATTAATTGGACTGGGTTTATAAGATCTTGGCCTAAGTGGGAATAATAGAACTAAATAAAACATGTAACTATTATTTGTTTCTCAGAGACATTACCTCCTGATCTGAAGAATTTACATCATTAGATGAACTCAACAGAAATTGGCAGTAGGCAGACATATTCTCACAAACCTCGAAATACAGCATTATATGAATAAAACAACTTTCAGAAACACCTTCTTCTAAATCAAGTCATTCCTTGTGTTTTCCAGATCAATGAATATTTGATAGATGATCTATTAGGTTCACTGCCTATCTGAGCCTGCAGAAAGATTATGATTTGAATATCTATTAAAGTTTAAATTTTTTTTCAGGCAGTACTAGGTGATTACTACTTTGTCTCCCTCTTCATGACCATTATCACAATAACTACCCTTATTTTCTGTGTTGTGTGCTATCTGTCACATTAAACCAAGATCATTAAGTATTTTAAATAGAAGCTATCATGCCTTCATGGAATTCTATGCAGTGCTGAATATAACAGCATACTGAGTTATAAAGTCTGATTCAAAATTGCAAAGCACTTATAGAGCACTTTATTCCAACCTGTCTGTAATGAACTAGGCATTGTAAATATTATTTGGTATTTATATGCACACAAATACGTGTTCATTGGTTTTGTTTTCCTTTCTATGAGTATCAGTTTTTACGGTTTTGATCCAATAGCCATTTGATAGCAAGCAAAGAGAAAAAGTGAAATAAATCTAAAAGCTATATTGAATCTGTATATGATAGCTTGAATTAAGTTTTCATGTGCTGCATAGTGACTTTCACATAAAAGAAGCTGAAATGTATTTATGGCTGATGAATTCAAGTTACAATAACGTGGTCCAGAATAGGCAAAAACAGCTTATTTGATCATGTGTCATGGTTTTCAGTGATTTATTTCTTTATAATAAAGGCGTGTATTAGAAATTGATGTTTTTTTATTTTGTGTGTGTGTGTTATCTCACCTTTGCCTTTGTTTACTGCTCATTCTTATGCTTAAATACTTGCTTTTCTCCCTGTACTCATTTAGGAATGTATGAGGACTGCTCCAAAATTTTTGCCTCCTATTTTATGATGTTGGCCCATGATTTCAGAAGTGGATGTGGGTGGTATGACAGTAGAGGTTGAACCTTCCCACCAATATTCTGTTCCATTTTTTCGCTGTGCAACAGATGGTAGCAGAGGGGCAGTCTGACAAAATGATGTCTAAGACAGAATTGCACATAGGCAAAGTTGTATCACTGAATTCCTCCATATGAAAAAAATGACACCTTTTGACACTCATCAACATTAGCTGAACATTTATGGAGGCCAAGCAGTGGATATGAGTACAGTGAGGTAGTGGGTGTTGCATTTCAGCAGTGGTGACAGCAGCAGAGAGTCACCTCCTCTGGTGCAGATTTTTATAAGAGTGCTGCGCAGGTTCATGTTCGCCCCTGTTTCAAATGTGTAGCTAGTGGTAGTGCCTGCGCTGAAAAATAGTGTTTTGTAGCTAAGAATTTGCTCCATCAAGTAAAGTTATTGTGTTATTTCTATCTATTTTAGTTTTCATGGAAATGAATAGACGGCATTATGTTTGGAGTGACTATGTTGTTATGTGGACATTTTCATTATGTCTCCAAGGCTATTATCTGCTGATATTAATTTCAAGCAACCAAAGTAATTGCTATCATGTTCTTTTAAAGGTATAGTATATGGCTCGGCAGTGGCCATGAAAAACTGCAACACACATATCACTGTGTTCTGACCAGAGCTAGTAACTCTATAGTGACAAAGATTGTCCTATCTTCATTTCACTATCATGCTCATAGCAAGTTGTAACACTCAGTGTTCATTAGTTCCAATTTCAGAATTATTTGATCCTACATGCTCAATTTATAACTTTGATCTGAGCTGAATTTATTCCAGCAATTTGAGTGCTACAGTGTCCAGTCTTAGAGGTCTGAACTTGAGAAATATGATGTCCAGGCTTCGAGAGTTTTTATTTAAAATATAAGCCCTCTTTTTGTGACTAGTTCTTTCTCCCAAGAAATTCTCCCAAGAGATTCATGACACCTCGTTCTATTCATCTGAAGGCTAGGTGTCTTTATAGTCCTGAGGGAGATAAGAATGTTTGTACATTCTTGTCATCTTTGTTTCTCTCTGGGCATGCCTTTCTCCACTGATTAGAAAGTAATTTTTAAATCATTTGTACTAAACACTTAGATTTTATACATTTAAAATGAAAAGAGAGTAATTCCTCTGAAAGTAAGGAATGGAATTTTTTTTATTTTATGAAAGTGTTGGTAAGAAATTTTATTTTGAATGACTGGTGAGCCTGAGTATGTATGACCTACATGTTCTGTCTGATTGCCTGCCCTTGAAACATGTGGAAAAGTAATAATCAGTACCTCCACTCTCATCTGTCCTCTTATTAAAAGTCAGTTCCACAGAGCAGTTATTTAAATTCAGAGAACTCTACCTCGTACTTAAAATAAGTATATGCTTAAGCCCATAATTGAAATAAGAGACAAGACATTTCTCTCATCGGGTTACAAATGGTTTATATAACATCTGTCTTAATGAAACAAAAGCTTTGGGTAAGGAAATACAATAAATCCATTACTGAACACAGTTTTCAATTAGTGCTAAGGACTGAATGCAGTCTCTATCATCACTGTTGCAGCTACTTCAAGCTCTAGTGTTGTTCATACGCTCTGTACAACTATGCTAAGCTGGTAATGCTGCAGAAGAGAGGTTACTTATCTTTATGTGTGTTTAATTATAGAAACTGCATTTTTATATCTGTAATTCTTCTCCTTTGTTTCATGTGGTGTAGTTTGTATCACTTTGTATGCTGCTGGCTTTAATGCTTTTGATATGTAGTGTGCATGCTATGGAACTGAGATTATAGTTGCTTTCTTTGAAAGCACAAGTACCTGGGCTGTCATTGTGATTAACTGGAAATCATACTGCCCAAAAGGTACGAGGAAGGTCAAGTAGTGTGGAACATATTGTCATTATCAGATATATTCCAATTTTAAAGCTTAACATTTATAATTTAAAGTTTGTTGATTGTTTGTTTGTTTGTTTTTCTTTGTTTGTTTGCCTTTTAACAGTTGCTCTGAGTAGCTGTAAATGCAGTTGTATGTACTGCCGTGGCTAGGAAAAAACACTGAAATATAAAAGAACCAAATTCTATCATGAAAAGGCTGAAATTATATCACTGAATTTCCCACAAGCATCATCACAGATTGTAGGTTTCCTGCATCCCTGTAGCTAATGGATTAGCCGTTATCAAACAGCTCCATGCCACATCCAATTAATGATAAGAATTGATAGGAACTAATGATAAGAACTAATTACATTAAGCACATTCCTCAGGACCACACATCAGTGAGTGTCCACTACATATGAAATAATCAGATTCAGGAACTATGAATTTCATTTTCAAAAAGGCATAAACTGGCTTCTAACAATTTTCATCTGTCGATTTTTTCCATCTCTAAAATTCTAGATCCCTCACTTCAGGCTTTTGAACACAGGATTGTTTATTTTTACCATGTTCCTTCTCCATCATTTTATTCTAACCCTGATCAAAATCAGGTGACTCAAAGACTAGAAGATCATTTTACAGAAGTAGCTACTACAAGTTTTTGTGCTAGAAATTATTTCTGAATATAACAATAAATTTTGGGCATAAATTAGAACATTTGAACATTTATTGCATGGTGAAAAAAAAAGTGATCAACTATCTCAATCCGACTTCTTCCTTTACAAAAGTTGTTTTTAGTGTTTAATCCCAAATGATAACAATTTGCACTGAAGGTTTTCAGCCAGCATTTTTTCGTTTCTTGAAAACTATTTTTCTTCTCTTTTTATTATTATCTGTAATGTTTATTTTTCCAATGTAATTGCATGTCCTTGTGTACATCCTTCCTTTAGGCATAGAGTAAAATGACTTTTAGCTGTTCCTTCTTGATTTCTGAAGCATGAGAAAAATTCTCAAATTGTATACAAATGACATAATGGTTTCCTGGCAACATGAACTTAATCAAGGGAGATCCAGAAGACAGAAGGCTGCTATGATGCAGGCAAATCCAATCCACATTCATTAAAATCCTGTTTTTATCTAATACTTTGGAGAAACAGGCTGATAAAAATCTCATGAAGTTCGGCAAAGAGAAGTGCAGAGTTCTGATCCTTGCAAGGAACAACTCCAGGCACTGCTTAGTTGGATAGCATCTTTGCAGAAAAAGGCCTGGGAGTCTGATGGACACGAAGTTGAACATGAATCAGCAATGTGCCCTTTCTGCATATTGGACAATGTCCTTTCAGCATCTTGGGCAAAGTATCTCCGGAAGGTCAAGAGAAGTGATCCTTCCCCTCTATTCAGCATTGGAGAGTCTGCACCTGTAGTATTGTGTTCAATTCTGGTCCCCCAATACAAGAGAGACATAGACATGCTGAAAAGTGTCCAAGGGAGCACCACCATGATGGAACATCTCTCCTATGAAGAGAGGATTAGACAGCTATGACTGTTTGTCTTGGAGAAGACTCAGGGGGAATCAATGTCTTTAAATACCTGAAGGGAGAGTGCAGATGACAGAACCATGTTAAATTCAGTGTGCCCAGAGCCAGGACAATGGAGACAAAAGAGTCTCATGAACACACAGGGGGCTCCTTGCTAGAAGTGGAGCAAGCAGCACTTCTGTTCTGTGCAGGTGATGGAGAACTGACACAGGCTTCCCAGAGGCTGTGGGGTCTTCTCCTTGGAGGTCTCTAGAAGCCACCTGGACGTGGGCATGGGCACCCTGCTGTGGGTCACACTGTTGCAGTGGGGCTGGAACAAGGGGACCCAGGGATTCCTTCCAACCTCAGAAATTCTGTGATATTTTCAGGAAATTGTGAAGATTTATGTGTTGATTTTATTTACATATAATGTTAGTATGCATAACTACATTGAATGTCTAAATATTTTATTCTTTCAACATGTTTAGAGAGGTCAGTAATTCCTCTGTTTTGAATTTATTGCCTTTAAATTTACTTACATGATCTCTTAATTTTTATATTAATCACTATATCTCATGCACATGTTGCCAGTAACTAAAAATGCAGGAAAATGCAATCTAAGTAATAATATTTTGTTAGAATTTGCACAAATTTAAATCATTATTATACACATTTAAATTATTACTGTTCAAGATACATCTACGTATGCATATATGTGGGTATATATAGGTGTATATATTATATGTTATATATATATATACATAGGCATAAATGGGGAATTACAATGACCGTGAAATCCCAAGCCACCCGTACTGGAAAAGCTCCCTTGTTCAACTCCAGAGACAGGTTATTCATAGAACTAAGTTAACTGCCTAGCCTAATCACTGCAGTGGCTTTCAGGCATTTGCAGTTAAGCTACATTTAACGTGATCACAAAGTTCTGGCTCCCCAAGTAGTACCTAAAGTCAGTTATATCTATCTCTGGATGCATGGAAAGGACACAAATGTTTCTGAGCTGTGCTGAAAAACATTAAGAACAAACTTTTCTTTGTTATTTAGCTCAAATATGAACCAAGGTTTCAGGAAATTTGATAATACTCCATATTACATATTATGCCCATTGTGTCCTTCACTTAAGATGTCATAAAACCAAAGTTTCTGAAATTTTCATGATTTTACTGTCAGACAAATTGATTGTGTTTTACACTCAGTTTGATTTTCTGCTCGACAGCAAAAGACTTGGTTAGCAAATAAAGGAAGGTGGTTTGAACAGATCTTTAACTAATTCCATTGGAAAATACCTCAAACACAATGCATCCTGAAGAAACACTGCTCCAACTATGTTCAATAAAAGTTGTTTATCAAAGTAATTATTTCCCTTAGGGAAATTCTTAGAATTTTCTCTTTAGCTATATAAAAGCTCAAAAAAAGCCAGATTTTACTTCTGTGACCTTGTAGAAACTCCTTAGTTTGAACAGTTTATGTCAGCAGGGGAAAAAAAAAGTGCTTTATTATTAAAAATGCTCTACTGACCATGTCAAGAAATCTTGCAGTAAATTAACCCATGCTTGAAGCTCTACTGAAAATTCACTTTCGTTCATCCACATCTTTGCAGGTATGGAATTACATTATAAAGGATAAAGGATATAATAAAATGTAATATAAAATGTAAAGAATATAATGCTTTAAATCATTTTTTTAATGTAACGTGCTTGAATACAATAGTTGTATGCCTAAAACCTGTGTTATCTGTAATTATGTATTGTTTTAAAAAATCATGCAAGATTCTGTTGATGTAAAATAATTTTACTGGCCACTCTGAGGGTGGCAGTGATGCTGACTTACCTTTGTTAGTTTGCTTGCTAGACAGTGCATTAAATCAGGAATCCACTCAACTTCCAAAAACAAAAGCTTTAGTATCAAGCTGGGTATGTTGCACTGGTTTTGAATTGTTGATTCCTTTTAATTTCTCACCTGAATCAGTGTAAATCAGAAAGGGAAGATCTTCCTCCTATGAAAAGTGAAAAACAAGTTAGTCTTGGACACTTATGTTTATATATCAGAAAAATATTGAACATGACAGAAATCCATCTAGAGACAGTTATACAGTAATACATATATGCATATATACACTTATACATGTAGACAAACGAACACACTCCAGTTAGTGGATGACCATGGAGGAGCTGAGAAATCAGAACCCTTAAAAACTGAATACTTTTCATTTTCCACCAAGAATTTTTCAGACTCTGCTTTTCACATTCACACAGACATATGCTGATGGAGCTCTATTCCTACTTCTCTCTGACACATGTACAGAACAAAACGCAAGAACAAACAACAGCTGGAACCCAGCTTCTCTCACTTTCAATGATCAATGCTGCCTTATAATTGGATTCGAGAGAGCTTTTTTTTTGGCTTTTCTTTTTTTCTCCCCCTTCCCCACTTCGGGCAAACAGTAATCCCTGCATGTTACCTGGAAATTATATAGTTAACTTAAAATGAAAATGATGACTATTCTCTTTTTAGTCCTAGAGTTTTCCAGCAGATAAAATATTAGCTTCTGCCTTCCATGTTAAGTTGCAGACACTGAAACTAGCAGGTTTTTATGAGAAGTAACTTTTTTTTATCTACAAGTGACTTCCATTTCACTGTTATACATCAGTACCAAAATTTCTAGTACTTTTCAAAATATAGAGGAATATATTTGTGATTGTGACTTTTTTTTGGTGGGGGGAAGCAAATCATTACTGTTGATATATACTATTTTTGTGAGCATGTCTTGAGTAAATAACTAGAAATTTTCTAGAATGTACTTTTATCTGTTCAGATTTTTCAAATATTTCTTCGTTTGTCCTAACTTGTAATGTATACATACTTACTTTCATGTTTTGTAGCTTAATTTACATCCCAGACTTTTTCAGCCACTTACATGCACTAATTTTGATTCTATTCTAATTTATTAATTGAAATACTTGCTAATTAATATTTAGTTTCTTGCTACACACACCCATTTTATTCTGTCTATGAATCAGTGAAAATGTGGTGGTGACCTTGGTTGGATGCCAGGTAACAAACCAGCTGCTCTCCAGCCCCCCTCCTTGACAGGACAGGACAGGGAAGAAATATGATGGACAAGTTTCTGTGTTGAAATAAAGACCACTTAGTAAGGCAAGCCAAAGCCATGTTCAGTAGCAAAGCAAAAATTAATTTCCTAGTACATGTCCAGTCACTTCTTGGGATACAGGAAGTATATGTAGCAGACAACAAACTCCTTTGCTCCTTTTCCTCAGATTCTATTGCTGAGCACACTGTATGGAGTATCCCCTTGGTTTGGGCAGGCTTTCCTGGTTATTTTCTCCCAAATTTTTTCCTATCCTACTGGAGAGAAAGCCTTGATGCTGTGCAAGTACTGTAATTGTGTTGTCAACACTGAACCACAAAAGCAAAGCATAGGACACAGTATGGCTTTCTATGAGGAAACTTAAATGCATCTCAGCCAGATCCAGTGGTCCTGTTTCTCAGGATCTAGGTTATGAGAAGGGAATCATGGTACAGCTGGGTTATCTGATACAACCTACTTGAATTTTCTATTTTTCCCTTTTTTTTTCTTTCCAGAGTTGTTTTCATATGAACAGTCTTTAAATGATCCTTGATTCAGCACTGACTTACTCCTGCCACTACACAGTAGTCTCCCAGATGACTGATTCATAACTCATTAATCTCCTCAGCTTATACTGTTTCTTATGTTATTTGCCTCCCTGTTTTCCTATATCAAAACAATTACAGTGTCTTGAACTTCAATTACATCTTCTTACTTTTTCATTCCAAGTAAAGCTTGCTTATTATGCATCTCCAATCCTGCCTCTGGAAAAATCCATAGGAACTCAATTTCTGATATTTTGTGGCTTCAAGATATAGCATTAATTATCTTCAAGCCTGCTTTCTTGAAACATGCTCATCTACTACAATATTTATTTATGGCATGATCTAAAATTAAATAAACACAATGATAGTTTATAGGGAAAAAACATTCTCCAAACTTCAAGTTTCATATTTCATAAAAAAGACAAGAAAAAAAAAACCTAAACTATAGCACCTTAACATGTGATTTGAGAATTCATTTTTTTTTATTACTGCACTGGATATTGTCTTCTCTTTGACCACGTATTTGATATATTCTGTCTTCTACTTTTGTAAAAAATATAAATAAATACTATTCTTCATTTTAAATTAACATTTTTAATTAATTTGATTTTTTCTTAGAACTTCATATACCTATAGCTCATTATAAGTATTTAAATTTATCTGGAAAAACAAGTCATGGAAAACTTAATTTCAGCATGAAGATGGGTCTACCTTTCTACTCTATCTCTTTCTGCTGAACTCCTCTCTAGTTACTTCCTCCTAGTCTACACTTGTGCCTAGCTTTTTTTCATCCCAGGTACATTCTGGTGTTTCTCTTTGTTGAACTTCATGCTGTTGCTGACTTCTCAATATTTCAGCTTTTCTAGATCTCTGAATGGGATGATCATGATACTTATCCCTCCAGAGAGTAAACAGCACCTCTCAGCTTAGTACTTTTAGCAAATCTGCTTAGGATGCATTCAAGTCCTGTTTCCAAATGGAGATAAAATCTGGCATGAATGATTCTGATGGTTAAACTTGATTATCTTACAGGTCTTTCCCAGTCAAGATTATTCTGCAATCTATTTAAAAAAAAAAAACAACACACACACACAAAATCAAAATTTTCTACTTGAAGACCCAATTGTTAAAGAAAAGCATGCTCATATTTAAGTCAGAATGAAGCAGGCACAGTTGTGTAAAACTGTTGTAAGTCCTTTTGTTTGCTATTGTAGTTCTGCATTTGAAATCTCAGAGAGCTTTACACCCAACAAATTACAGACAACGAGGCCAAAACTCACAGACTGTATGACTGTCAGCTAGAAAACTCAGTCTTAGGGAATAGCTTTTGATTTAAACAAAGCACAAGACCACTGTGGACATGAGGAATCATAACAGCAAGGTGAATATCAACCATAAATTCTGAGCTTCCAGATTTGAAGATTTTGTGCTGCAGTTTCACCAGCAAACAATGGGATTAAGAAATTAAGTTTAAAAAATGACACATATCTTTTGACTATTAAGTCTTTTCACTGGATTTGTGTAAATTCTTTTCCTTTTCCTTCTTTTTTTTTTTTTTTTTTTTGGTAGGAGGGCCATGAGTTTGCAGGCTACTGAAATTGTGCTATTTTAAATGTAGCCGTATCAGCAAGCATAACATTTCACTGTGTAGTTTCACCTGTCTTGTCTTTAAGCTCAAAGACAGTTTTTACAAGGTCAAGTTGCCTTTTCTGTCCAAGTTACTTGATAGGACTGCACTGACTGGCAAGAGCAAATCTCCGGAAATTATCTGTGCTGCTTTGTTTACAATAAAAACAGTTTCTCTAGTATGTGATTTCTTTCCATATGCAAATATAATAAAAAACATTTTTTCTAAAAGTCTTTGTTTTTAAATATTAAATTTGTTTATTTAAATCTATTTCGAAAAATAAGTTTTCTAATTGAAGTAATATGCTGTTTTTTTTTCAAATTTATGTTGAAAATTCATACAACTGAAACTGCAAATGTTTTTGGCCTTAAAGATATCTCCTTAAGAACAGAAAGTCTAATTACTGAAATCCTGTCAAATTGACCTACTAATATTTTTTAAAGATGAAGTAATACTGAAAAGGAATAGTAAGTAATGTTCACTTCAGTACAACACTAGTAAGGATAGCATACCAGATTGAAAACCTTAAGATGAGAATATCACATGGGCACAACAGTGTTTTGGAAATGGGGATATTTCATCCTAATGTAGATATGGACAAAGTCTGGGCAGCAACATAGCTTATTCTGTTGATAAGAAGATAAATAGCAATGACATACACAAAGAGCTGGAAACAGAACCCTATAGAAGGTCCAAGGGATACTTGTAATGTTATGTAAAGTGTCTAATGACTAATGAAAAGGAGGAATTTGACCTCCAAATTACTTACATTATTTTATTGATAAAACTCAATATTGATAAAACAAATATATAGATAAAACTGAACATTTTAGATTTCGTCTGTGACCTTTAAAAATTAGTTTTAACGTTATTTTGAATATTTTGTAAAACTAGAATGTCAGAACCGCTTTGCAATCTCCGCATACTTCTCTTTCAACTATCATGTAAAATCTAATCACCACCAAAAAGCATTACTAATTAATAATGCATTAAAATTCTCCATCAGCATGAATTAATTTCTTTTTGTAATTTTTTTAAACTTTTCATGATCCTTCATAGTCCTGATCAATATGCATTTGATTTTGATAATTATCAAAATATTACTGCAATGCCATGATTTTTTAACCCTAATTCGAATCTTTTGCTGATTTTTTTGGATAAGTCTTTCACATCTTGAGAATCATGTTCTGTATACTTGCTGTATTTACTCACATCAAATGCAACATCTTTAAATCCATAGAATAAATGTGTCATATAGATCTAGAATATTTTTTAATAACTTCTACAAAAAGATTTGTAAAACGTAGTAAAATATATTTATTTATAACCTGTGGATTTCTGCTGTGATTTCTTTTTAAAACCAAAGTTTTGACTTTTTTTTAAATTTAGGTTGTACAACTTCTGTAAGCCTTTTTAATTAACATCATTTAAAACCAAGTTTCTGATGAAGATATCTTATTATTATTCTCTGGTATGCACTACAGATATGTCTGTTTCTATACTTTCAGAAATGTGTCATTATAATGAACTATGCTGTGCCTGATATGGAATATTCATCATTAAAAGGTTCCTTGTCATCCATATCGATATTCTCACTATTATTCTTTGTCAGAGGCTCATTCTAAGCAGTGTGATTTAGGAACTCATGTTAAGAAGAAGCACATTTTAAAAATGATGTGCAAGGATATTTAAGTTGTAAC
Organism: Centrocercus urophasianus; assembly: GCF_019232065.1. Taxonomy (NCBI): domain Eukaryota; kingdom Metazoa; phylum Chordata; class Aves; order Galliformes; family Phasianidae; genus Centrocercus; species Centrocercus urophasianus. The sequence goes on from NW_024884253.1 coordinate 52,238,021, forward strand.
AGAGTTCAAAACATTGATATAATTTCAACATGCTCTACAGCTTTACTTACAACAGGCAACCTCTGGCTTCTGCTGGTTTGATAGTTATTTGATATTCCTGAGCCAAAGTGAGGTTAATGTGAAGTTTGACTCTGCTGACTCCTCAGCTAAGCTATTTCATCAATTAACAGGGTTATCTATCACATATGCATCATCACTCAAAGATGTACAGTGTGTCCCACTTTAAAGAGCACATCAATTTTTAAGTCACGAAAAAATGTCTGATGGCACTAGTCACAGACAGGGAAGAAATTCTAAAATTGCTTTATCCTCATTTGTGATTATGTTGAACATGCTTTGGAGACAGATATTTACCATGGCAGGAGTCTCCTCAGTTCCTCAACTGCTTGAAGGATTATTCCATTCCATTTTGACATGTTCTTTTTGAAGTCTCTGTATCCAATGGTAGGCCAAAACATATCCAGAACTTTTAAGCCCCATGTTAAACATCCAGCTCAGTTCACTGTGCTAAAATCTGCCTACAGCTGCCTACTCAGCAGGAATTCTGTCAGTGCTGTCTTTATTAATGGCTTCAAGAACTGTGCAGAGATAAATACAGAGCAAGGGCATGACCTATCTTTTTTCAAGCTGTGCTGCCACACTTTTTATGTATGTCATTGTCAAATGGGAGAAAAATATTTCTAGTTCTTTCCTTGTCACAAAGTAGGCAGACAGCACCTGCAGTTTTCTGAAACCATCTATGTTACATCATTCTATTTTATCAGTGTGCACCACTTAAATGCCATGCATTCTGGGGTGCAGAATCATCATTAGTGATATGACTTCACTGATGATAGAAAAGTATGAATGATATTTTTCAGAGTCTAGCTATAGATATAGCCCTTTCATCTGGTCTTGGATTACTAAAAAAAAAAATAAACATCCAAACAAATCATCTCAAGACACAGTTATCATTGTCATCTGAGAAGAGAGATTTGCCTTAGCTTTCCACCAGTTTTATATATATTTTAGTCACCTTAATGACAAGGAAGACATTGGTACACTGAATGCTGGTATTACATTCCTATTCTGCCTCACGGGCAGTCAATCAACTTTTAAATCCCATCGGGCAAAATCAATCCTTTTGACTTAAAAATCAAACCAGCTTTATATTCATGATAGCTATCATATAACAAATGATTGAACAAAGAATTCATGGTTAAGGAGAGATGAACACAAATTCTGAATAATTTTCAATTAAGAACTGGAAGTTTTTGTTAGATAGAAACAGTGATTCTTTTAGAAAATAAGCCGTATACTTAAAGCCTGAAGTACACTGAGAAAAAAAGGTTTAATTTTCAGGAAGTAAAGCTAAATCAATTACTTCCAAAAATAATGTGTCTTTGGAACAACTACCATAACTAAAATAGGAAAAACATACAAATGGATTTAATGGTTTCTCATCAGTTTGAAATCTTTTAAAAAACATAGGGTTTTTTTGTCAAAATGAAGTTATATTCTTCACATGAAAACTGCTTCCCTGAAACTGTTTCCCTGAAACAGATAAGCCTGTTGAAGCAGAAGGAGTTTCTCATGGCCTTTGATTAGAAAGGCCATGATTACTGCTACGTAATGTAGAATGACAGAATTGTGGGGTTTGGAAGGGACCTCAATAAATTGAGTCCAACCCCCCTGCTAAAGCAGATTTCCTACAGCAGGTCTCAGGTAGAAGTTCGGATGGGTCTTGAGTTGTGAGAAACCTCCTCTCCCTCCTATAAATTGGAGTGAGACATGAGTATATCCAAAGAAAGAGACTCCACACTCTCTCTGAATAACCTGTTCCAGTGCTCCATCACCCTTACTGTAAAGAAGTTCTTCTGCACTGCTAAGTAGGTCCCTGGGAGGCTTCAAGTTTCTTCTCTTGAAGTCCAGGGTGGAAACTCTGCAGATCTTTTTTCTCTTTACACCAAAAATTTTGAACTCAATGGATTCATGATCACTATGTCCAGGAAAGTCACCTGTCATCACTTCTTCAGTAAGGCCTTCTATGTTCTCGAACAACAGGTCCAGGAGGTTCCTTTCCTAGCTGGCTCACTCAGCACTGGTGACAGGAAGTTGTCTTCAATATGCTCCCATACATACAGTGTCCTCTCTTATCCTGTAATTACTAAGTTCAGATAAGAGTAACTGTAGAATACTCTTTCTGGCACAAAAGTAGAAGATTAAATATCTAGTGCTCTTAGCAGCAGCCATTTATGAAAGTATATTTTTCTGCATTGTTTTTAAACAGAGATAAATATGATAAATGAAAAAATAGGTTTAAATAACAAAAGAATAATTTTCTCATACACAAATGTCACAAATGATTGTTTAACTTAGATTTAAATACCATAAAATTTAATGACATTGTTTCAAATCCTACTTAACCACGCACAGATTCTGTGTTGTGTGTACTTTCATGAGACAGTGGATCAGTGTGCTAGACGATGAAAGCTACTTGAGCTGTCAGGAAAATAATTTTATCCAATGCCTGATAAATATATATATATTCAGAAAAGTAAAGGCAAATCTTACAGGGAATTGTAGGGAATTGTCAAGAACTCTACAATGATAGATATACCCAAGACACAAATACAGTGAACAAACCCTGCTAATGATACTAGCCAGAAATGTAAATGAGAAGTTATCATAAAGAAGAATAATTTGAAGGTTTTAATTAAATGAAACTTAGAAACTATTCTGAGAATATTCATTGAGAAGTGATAAATTGTCAAATACATAAAGATACATATGGAGAGTAATATAGTGATGATTCAAGCTAAATAATAAAAGTAATCATGTATAATTATATAGGAAAACTTTTGAGCAAAGTGAGAACTGTAGGAACTTTGTCAATATTCATCACAATACTTTTTCCAGTGTTTCAGGAAAGTCTGCCCTGAGCTATTTTCTTGTGCAAAATTCTTGAGCTACAATAGTGATTTCTCTTCCTGAGCATAGCCTGAACAAGGTATGCCAAAAGACACTGCTTCTCTGTCCTTGGAGAACCTTTATTACCTCTGCCAGTTGTATGTTACCTACTAGTACTGCCTGCATTTAATTATATGGCTTCCACTTTCTCTTTTGCTTTCACAGAAATTCTACTTAACAACATATACATATATCAACTTTACTTTTGCAAAGTCTTTTTTTCTCCATCTCCCACAAACAGTAATGATTTTGTAACTACCTATCAGCCAGGACTGACTGTGGATATAGGTAAGATAAGTATTTGCCGAGATCTATATGCTGCCAAGGATGACAAAACATCTACAGCGCTGTCCAGTTTGCTCTGCAGGGCTGCAAATGCAAATCCTGAGGAAAAGGTCAGAGGCTATGAATAACAGTTTGTGCTGCTAAAGGAGTGCTCTAAGTTTTTGCAAGGCACCAGTAGCAGTAACAAGCCTAGTACTCCTCTAATATTTGGCCTTATAACTCCAATGTACATTTTGCATCCTAACCTGAATCCAAAGGATCTGCAAACAAATAAGCCTTGGAAACAAACCTTATATTTCATCCAGACTTCATCTAAAGATATGAGATCATTGGCATTTGAGAAACCTACTTTTATTCATGTAGATGTAAAAATTGTATTCCTGTCATTTAGGTAGATTTGAAGTCCACACACCATAGGCTTGTTTCTTTCACCCTGCTGCACTTAGAGAAAGCTAGAAAATATATCTCATCTCTAAGGGATCCAATGAATAGTAATGAAAACTAAGACAAATGTAATGTTCTTTTCTTGTCATTATCTGTAGTAAATGCTTTTCTGTATAATCTTTCATATTTCTCCAATAATGCTTACAAAATTTTAATTCGATATTCTCAATATTTTATCCTACCGTATAAGAGTGTTCAAGATTTCAGCAAGAAACAATCTTCTACAGGATCACATCTTTTTTACAGAAAACTTCTGGCAAAACATCTTTTCATTCTTAGTCCCACTTCCTAAAAGAGGAAAAAATTAAATAAAAAAATTTTATAAAGACAATTAATATTGTTATTACAAAGAGGTATGAAAAAATAAAGTTGGTGGTGAGCTATAATGATACTAGCTCCTGAGACAAAGGCAGTATTGCCATCGATATGAAGCATCACTGAATCAAATTTTACAGGGAATTAATTTGCAGGGTTTGCTGGCATAAATCTCCACAATCATGTAGTGCATTAAGCATGAACTGCTAAGGACATTCCATATGTTAGAAGGAGGAAGTGCCTTTTGACAGAATTGAAGTGTCTTACAAATTTTGCAAGTATAAAGGACTGGATATTCAAAAAACACCCAACCAATTCAAGTTCTGTAGGGTAATTGAACAATTAGTGACTTCCGATGCACGAAAGTAATTATTTTTAGTTACAATACTTGATTCCAAAGTATTGAATTGTCACAGGATTTTATACCTACAAGTCTGAGTGCCCAAGAGCACAAGCGATACTTCTTCAAATTGATCCATAATCTGTCTTCCCAACAATTCTACTCATAAAATAACTAACTTGTTTTGACAATTACAAAGGGTCATTTAAATATGAAATGTTTTACTCCCAGGTACATGCTTTAATACATCCCATAATTACTCTCTTGAAGTTGTGGTCTGCAGCTTTGTTGTTAAGATAATAACCAAGGATAGCAGGCCTAATCATTTAGCATTAATTGAGATGGTTAGTATATTTCTTTATTCTTAGGTATGGAAATAAATCTGTTTTCTCCTAACAGCCAATAGGTAAAAGAAGATGAAGGGTGATTCATCTCACCTATCTTGAAAACCAGTTTTGAAATGAGATAAGTTATCTTCTGGAAATGCTTTTTGTTCTCCTGTGAGCACTAGTATGAAGGAACACTAATGATCACTTGTCCTGACTTGGACATCTAATCTAATCTAATATTGAAACTCCTGAATTTAGGCAGTTAAAACATAAAGTCTAAAGCAGTCTAAAACCTATTCTGTGCTATACATGCAGGGTACAAAGCCTCTTTCAAACCATAATTCCTCATAATCCAGTCCGTAAGGGATTCTGATGTGTCTGACACCCCATTACAGTGATCCCACATCTCTTTATAACTGATGTTTTTTTCCTCAGGGACTTTTTCAGTTCGACAGTATATCTTAAAACTCGATTTCTTTGGATCCAAAGACTTGTAATATTGAATAAAAATAAAAATTACACTTTTTTTTTTACTGTTTTACTTATTTTTGCTAGCTTCCAGTAATGAGGACTCCACTAATCATCCTTTTAAAGCCTGAAAAAAACTCTTCAGACTTCTTTATGAGCCATGAAGAAACATAAACCAATACAATATTCTTTTTCCCTGAAGATAATTTTTAAAATGTGGCTATAGGAATCTTTTATGACTGAACCATCTCAAAATTGAAATAATTTATCTTTACGGCTATCAAGTCTCATGGCTTAAAAGAAGAAGAAGCAGTAAATGCTCTGCTTTTACCTAAGGTGATACAATACATCACCTGGTAAAGCACTTGAAGCTAAGCTCAAAGAAAAGCTTTTGTGCTTTATCCTCACCGCCTTTTTACCCTAGAAAGACTAATTTGTATTAGATAGACTAAGATAAAACCAGCTTAAAAATAAACAGCTTTGCGAACGCCAAAATCACATTGTCACAGGGCAGTTTTAGGGGTTGTGAGCTTTGTGGTGGAAGAAGGGTGGTGGAATATCAGAGGCATCCACCCTGAGGATATGAAACAAAATTCTTTAGGAAGCCAGTGAGAACCCATGGTGAAAGCAGATCATTTTCTTCCATAGTATGTAGGATTCTGTGAGAATAATTTGCCAAAATCAGAAGCATCTGCACTGGGGCTATTAATACAGTCTTTCATTATTTTAGAATCCTGCTAAATTTAATTCTATCCATTTGTGCTTCCAGGAGGAAAATTCAGCAGTCAGGTATTGAAATTGTTAAACACTCCTTGAAAGACAGAATTATGAATTGAAATGAAATATGAAATGAGTGGCTCGCTCATTTCTTCAAGGATGAACAAATGCAGAAACTAAAGCAAAGAGTTTTATACAACACATCCCAACCTGTTATGAGTGCACTAAAATGTGTAAAATAATTCGTAATCAGGGAAAATAGAATGTAATAGAAGAAACGCAGCCTTTCTAGCTTGACACACCGTTCCCATTAAATGATGCTTACTCACATGCTCAGGTAAATTACATCAAAGCAAAATTTGCTGTGAGGGATTTGGTAAATTCAGCAGACCAATACTATATACTATACAAGCAAGTTCATCAGCTGCTGAGAAGTTATAAATAAGCAGAATTTTTTGCATATCTCAGCCATGAAATCACACAGCTGCAACTGGCCATAACTCTGAATAGTTTTACAAGAAAAGAAATACCAAATACACAGAAGGGAATTGGAAAGATTCAGCCAACAGAGTCATTGAATTGTGTGCATGACTAAACCCCCACTAAATAAGGTAAGTCACATCTTCGGAAACAGAAACTCCAATCTCATTAAGCAAGTATAAAGCTGTCCCAAATGATGGAAAACTACTTTGTACTCCACCTAATAACGCAACTGGAACCCACTTTGAAGGAAAATTGAGGCAAAAGCTTCTGTACAAATCAGTGAGACTGCAAACAAACAAAGCATTAAAGTAAAATTGCCCAAAAGAAGACAACAATAAGAATCTGTAATGCCCTGAACAGAACACAGGAAGGCACTTAAAGAGGCAATCAGAACTAATGGTGACATTAACTAGATAAAGGAATATACAAAGAAAGAATCCCTGAAGCAATCTATACCCAGTGAGTATGGCATTGGGAAGTTGTATTTGAAAATATTAACACCCCATTACTGTGGAATGAGAACAATGAGCAGAAGCTTTATAAAAGCAAGACATAAAATTTGACTGTTGAACTGTAATGAGCACCCGTAGGATAAAAGTTCAGAGGGAGACACAAAACTGAGAACAAATTGAGATCACTTTTTCTTGGCATTGTCAGTTAACTCGGAAGTAAAGCTGAAGAAAAAAAGTAACTTCTCAAATTTGTTCTCTGATTTTTTTTTTTCTGTTTATATATTTATTATTTTTATTTTTGTACGTGTTTATACATTTACATAATTATATATATATTTATGCATATTTATATATTTTGTATGTGTACATCTGATCTTCAGACAACTATAGTTCTTTGAACACTCATTTCTATCATCACCTCCAAGTGGTAAGTGAACATTTATATTTTTGAAGTGGTAAAAGTGGTGAAGGTAGGCACTGTATTTAAAAAAAATGCAGTAAATTTTGGAGATAATCTGTTTTGGCAACTATCCTATTTGTGTTAGGAGTACATGGTAATAATTAAGTTAGCTTCATTACTGAGATACTTTTTTTCCTTTTTGAGTATCTCACATGCTCTGAGGACTACAGTTTAATGTTTATTCCTTTAAAGTATATATAAATTCATGCAGTTCAGTAACTGAACGCAGGTGGAGACTGGAAGGCAGCGTACTAAAAATACATTAATAGGTGTCTGCTTTCCAAATCTTTTATCCACGCCATCAAATATAGAATGCCTTTGAACATCTACTGTTTGCAATGAAGGTCCTGTCTATCCCAGCATTTTCAATTACTGTCTGTTCTCTACATGACAGGGATTTCTAGGTTTACCTGTACTGACTAAAAAGCATGATAGAAAGTGTAACAACATAGCTTCTTAACACTGTTCTCAGTTTGAGCTAAAAATAATTACCTTCATAGAAAAAATTAGTAAGGCACTGATTTTAAGTCCTCAGGATGTTGTCATTTGGTTAGAATTTTAGATTTTATTGTAATAGTTCTCTTCACCATAGAACAAATGACATGCCCACTCAAAAATGATTCCTTTCATAAACACTAAGTACATCAGAATTATGCTTTAAAAGAGTACCTGTTTGCTTCTCACTCATTCCATGAAGTTTCACAGGCATTCTAACAGCTGTACTAGTTTTAGGGCTTGATAGGAGAGAACTGTTTTCCATGCAGGCCTATTCTGTAGAGCACTTCTATGAAATAACTGTTCTTTCAGTGTTCTTTTCTGTCACCATAGGCATATGATTGATACGATGCTGTAAAACTTATAAATAAAAGTTCTTCAAATCAGGAAAATGCCATCTGTTATTAGATCATCATCAAGTTTAAATATTGATACATCAGTGGAGTTTTGTATTCCTTGTTTTTCTTTTCTATACAGTGAGGATTTGTCTTTCAAATTTGCTAACATCTCCAGTATAATAAACACTGTTCCTCAGTTAAGGTGAGGAGTAGAAAGAGAGGTTAGTCAGACAACACCTTATCACACATTAGTACTTTGTATCAGAGAGGATTTTATTAGATAAACCAGTCAGCTAGCTGCATCACACCTTCAGCACCATTTACTCCAGTAAGTAAATCTCCTGAGGAACTAGCAAGATGCTATGGGAAAAGAAAAACACATTTTCTTTCATGTTGTGCAAAATGACTTGTATTTTGTCTGACTGTAACATTCCTCACTCTAGTTTGATGCTGGTTATGCATACTGGGAGTTAGAGATGGAGGAATTTGTGTCTTGCAGTTCTGGCACATATTTTTCTTGAAATCAATTAAAAGACACTTAAGCACAGAACAGTAAGTTTTACAAAAATAAGATCTGTGAAAACCTCACTCTCTATTGCCCCTTGTTAAAGTTAGCAGCTGATAGTTTGAATTACAATGCTTACTACATTCACTTTATTGTAATAAATCTCTTATCAGTCTTTCTGTGCACATATACACTATATTTCATTTTCCAGTTTACATTTCTAATGCTACATGCTCTCCACTTTTTTTGACCTAATGACAATAGAGTGAATAAGGAAGAACAAAGGAACTGTGAAACTAATTTTACAATTGCAAACAAAACTTGAGTCCATCTGGAGTCCATTTTAAATTTCATTTGTGAATTTTATCTCTAGTCTTAAATTGTATTGAAGTTCAGCCTTCTGACCTATAAACCATCAAAACCTTTGATTTCCTCTTCTTTTTCACATGTTCTTTTCCAAGTGCCTCTTTGCCACACCCATCCTAATCTTCCGTTCTTGATGCTGATCTCTCTGAGATCTACGAAAGCTTTATCTGAGCCCATTAATACAGTAATTATGGATATATTCTAATGGTTTGGAGTACTGACTCTATTAACACTGCATACATTTGCCTTTCAGCAGAGCAGCAGGTCTTTTTTGATACTCTGAAATTGAGTTCTAGCCTTAATAAAAGACTCATATGAATGACGACAGTTCAAAGAAGACTTCACTGAAGCCTGTTTAACTGACAGCATGCTGATGTAAGAGATTGTTTGTAATCTTCAGCACTGGTTTTCACTGCTATTAGGAGACAACATTTTTATACAGTAAGTGGACTATTTTTTCTCCTAAGAATCACAAGATTTTGGCCCATTTAAAAGCAGCTTTCCACACTTGGTATTTGCAATCTTTTCCAAGTTTCTATGGATCATAAATGCTCAACATATTTTCTGGACAATGGTCCAATTTTTTAACTGATTTGTATACTGATATCCCACTGCCCTCACGGTAAGTAGAAACAAAATCAGTATTTAATGGTAGAACTGCTTCAAAGGATTGTCACTATATGTATGTTTAATGTCTGTTGCAGACAATATCAGAAGTAGCACAGTTCTATTGTTATAGATTCTCTGGATATACAGCATGGATTAGATGCTTCAAAGAAAACCAAGCAAACAAGCAGTTAAAAAAAAAAAAAAAAAAAAAAAGGAACTCAGCTAGAGCTAGCACTCTGCTTATTAAAGTGTAAGTTAAATTCTATCCTGACTTTCATAGAAGATTTAAGGCACTCTTTATTGAAGATCTGAAGACACTGACAATCTAGTGCTAGTGCTAACTCTGCTATAGAAGAAGTTATGCAAGCACTGTCTTCACCTCAGTCATTCCCTCAGCTGCACCAAATTACCCGTAAAAGCCGTTTTCAGAGCTTTCAGCAAAAAAAGCAATATATATAACACTAAGACTTAGAAGTCATAGAAATGTGAATGATGTATGAGTGAACTGCAGCACTGATAAGTACAACTACAATTAGAAACTATTTTAGATAGGATGTCTGTCTCTCTCTTTCTGGTGCCAATGAAATCAAGACGTTTGACAACTCATTAATTGAGGGCCAGGATTGGCTATTACGGGGTCAATGAGTAGGGGCAATAAGATGGGGTTGCTTAGGTTAACTGTCTGGCTTCATTTTTCAGGAAATGACTAAATTGGTATTTTCATGTCTATGTAATTTTAATAAAATAGAAATAAAATAGAAATAAAATAACCAGAAATTTATTTTCAAATGCAACATTTCAATATTTCTGTAAAAGTTATTTTAACAAGTACATCAGCAAAACATTTTATTTCTTAAAAAGAAGGTTATTACTTCAGTAAACAATGAGTGTTGTGACCAAACCACAGAGTATCCAAGTGATGCAGATCCTTAAAAAATAATAGACCACTAGATGTGTTTGTTTTTTTATGTATCCCGAGGAACAACATTCACTGACGAGTGAACATTCACAGAAAGTAATGTTAAGGTCCCAAGAGACAAATGAAAGATAATAAACACAAAATACAACAAAACTGGACTTGAAATAGAAACGTAAGTTGATTTAATACTATTAAATGGAAAAACTAAATATCCTTGCACTGATCAGAGGCAGGCTATTGCCAATCTGAATATACAGTGGAAACACTGAAAATACAGAGCTGACAGTACAAGAATAATAGTAATGTCTCTGTATTGTCAAAGGGGTTAGAAAAGTGTTTGAATATGGTTTATTATTTATAATTAGGAATATGAGAGATTTTGTAATAAATAGAATAGTCTTTTGGCTAATATGTCCTGATGAGGACCTCATCAAACTTCATCAGCATCACCTGCTATTGTTTTGACAAAAAGATTTGTCTATTGAAGTTATACCTATATGTAAGTTCAACTTTCTTAAGCATTTCTAGGTTTCAGCTGATTGAGAGGTACTTTCTTGAAGGATTGCTGAACCTGTATGTTAAAATCCTAGGATCTTTGATTCAAGTCTGGAAGGTAATTTTTTAAACATAAAAATCAAGCGTTGCCAGAAAAGTTGAAGAAATTTGTTGCTGGTTATTATGCGCTTCAGAAGAGTGAAGCCTCTGAGAGTAAAATAATTTTCTGTTTCATGAAAGTAGAAAAGACCTCTCTAAATGATAGATGGAAGGACAGGAATGAGGAAGAAGAACCATTAGCAAGGGAATCTCAGCTGTGGTTCAATGAGGGCATCACTGCATTTTAAACTGCATGCCTACTTGAGTGCTGATAATACAAAGCATCGATATTTAAAATGCCTCCCCTGACATCCCCCCGAAAGATTGTTTTAAAGTGCTTTATTTTACTTGGTCATTTATTTTTATTTTTATTTTTTGCTCTGAAGCCCATTCTTACTGGATCTGACAAAATGATTGTCTAGATTTTTGGGTTTTTTTGTTTCTTTCACTTGCTGTTTCTGTTTCTGTTTTTCAGAACAGCTACACATAGAATTGGAAGCTTCTCTACTCATATCTCAGAATGCTTATTGACCTTTTTGAAGAAGACCTTAGTTGGCATCTCATTTTTTTTTTTTTTTATTATTTCTAGAGTTCAGATTGGCACATTTTAAGAGGACAAGTGATACGATAGAGTGACACAATATGAAAAGCATGTTATAACATTATTCTGAGCTTTGTCTGATTCACAGAAAATGCAAATGATAACTTCATAATTTTTCTATTACGGAACAAAATGGTTTAAAGAAAGTGTCTCCTTATGAGATGGTATGCAGCATAGATAATATTGCAAAACCAAATTCACTGAGTAAGTCTTGTCCTCATCCTACTTCGTTTACTAAGGGAAAAATAAAAAAGAACTGACATAAAAAAATTTGTGTACATCCTCTAGAAAATAGCTTTATATATCCAGGTGAAAAGATAAGAACATTAAGCAGTAACTATGCTGATATCGTGGTGTGAATTTTCTCTTTGACCCCAGACAAAAAAGTGGGTTTTCCATACTGTTTTCGTTTACATGTAGGAATTTGTGACAGTAAAGCCAAGTAACAAATATCTGTAGCCACTAGGTCAAATAATTTGGAACAATTTCCTTATCTTCTTTTTACAGCCTTTAGCAATCATGCTACTCACAAATGCCTTCTTATCTTGGCTCCTATCACAATGCATTGAGCTGTGCTGGAACCCGATCTGTTCTTATTCTGAGTTTCCCTATCTTCCCCTGCCTTTATCTTTCATGCTCTCTGTTCTAAAACAGCCCTTTCTAAGTCTCCGGAGCCTATCGGTAACATTTTCAAGCAGTTTTGCATTTCATTTAAGAATAGAAATGTTCTCAAACTTTTCTCACCTGAAACCAAGAACATCAGGTAAGCCCTACGTGCATAGTAACACATATGTGACATATCCAAGTAATACAGCGTTATGCATAACTGTGGCAGGTTGGCCTTGGCTGCTCTTCCACTCCTCAAAGGGGCAGGGAGAGAAAATAGGAGAGAAGGACAGGGGAATCACTTACAGATTACTGTCATGGGCATCACTCCTCTGCCAAAGATGCACAGAGGCTGTAGGTTACACTCTGGCCATAACAGTTCCTCTCAGTTGCTCTTTTCTCTTGCTCCAGCATTGGTTCTACCCATTGGCCACAGTGTTTTGTGATGTACCCAACCCAGTGTGGGCTCCTCCATGAGATATAGAGGGACAAAGTGCTTTCTTAGGGGGCTTGCAGGGGAATCTACTCAGGTACCTCCAGTACGTCTCCCTTCTCCTCACTCCTTGGGGCTCAGTGCCATTTCTCATTTTTTTTTTTTTCCCAGATCCTCACTGCTGGGCGTTTTGCCCTCTCTTAGCCAGGCTCTCCCTTAAATTCTCCCAGACTGGCTGTTGGGCCTGGCCTTGCTCTTTAGGGTGGCCTTTGGAGCTGGCTATGTTTGGCACAGAGCAGCCATGGCCTCACCTCATGAGAAGTCTGGCAGCCCTCTGCCACTTCACGGGCACCTGCAACTCATACGCTAACACGTTTTGTTGTTCTGAAAATATAATGCTGAGCATTATTTGGTGACACAGGACTTAAAACCTTTAGCTTTTCATCTTGGCTGCCCAATTATATTTTATTTATATCATATAATAGAATCATAGAATGGCTTGAGTTGGAAGGGACCTCAAGGATCATCAAGTTCAAACCCTCCTGCCACAGGCAGGGTCAGCAACCTCCAGATCTGGTACTAGACCAGGCTGCCCAGGGTCCCATCCAACCTGGTTTCGGACACCTCCTGGGACAGAGCATCCAGAGCCTCTCTGGGCAAGCCTGTCCCAGCACCTCACCACTCTTTGGAAAGGACTTCCTCCTGACTTCCAGACTAAGCCTTCCTTCCCTGAGCTTAAAACCATTCCCTCTTGTCCTATCACTGTCTACCCCTTGCAGAATGAGGTCTCCTTGCAGCCTTCTCCAGGCTGAACCAGCCCAGCTCCTTCAGCCTTTCTTCATAGGTGAGGTGCTCTAGCCCTCTGATCATTTTCGTGGCCGTCTTCTGTATGCTGTTTTTCATTTTCTTCTGTCATCTAAACTTTTCAAAGTAAGGAATAAATGTTACTTTTCAAGTTCAGTTGGAAAGTATTATGGAAAAGTTATTTCTTGTGGTCTTTTAGCCAGAATTGTTTAAGTCAAGGCAGAGAATTCAGCAAGAAAGAGAAATCCAATTGTTTTTTCTTCTTGCATTAAGATATATTTTGGCTATCAGAAGGTACTGATTCTTTTCAGATAACAACACAACGCATGAGTACCAGCATTTACTCTCCTAGAACGATGGATTTTCAGTCTGGTGACAGCCAAAGCTGAGTTGTCATCTCAAAACACATCCCCAACAATATACTCAGCCAGTTCCATTTCAATAAAATAAGCACTAATTATCAGGCTCTCAGAAGAGCTAAATTGTGTTTCACTGATCACCTTCTTCCTGTTTGCAGACTTGGTGGCCTGGAGGCATAAGCACAAGGGGAGGCAGGCTGTGAGAGAAAGATGGACAGGATGATGCAACAAGACAGAAACTCATCTTCCCCCAAGCTAGATGAATCTATTAACATTTGTTTCATTTCCATATGTCTTCTAAAAAAGTTTTCTACAATTTCCCATATCAGGGCTGGTTGCAATAACTTGACATTTCACTTGTGAGGCCCTGTAACCTACACCTACCCTGGTCAAGTCCTCTCTCTGTCATTCTGGCTATCCATATTTTTCAGCAGCTGGCTTCCTCTGTATGCTGTTCAATCTTTCCTACCAGTAGACTTTTCACCACAGGGACACTTGACAAGATCAGCATCTGGTGGATTTCTGCTATCTGTCTTAATTATCATTCTTTTTGAGTAAAAATTCTTCAGAGTCCTTCAAACATTCTAAAAAATAATTAGTGCACTGTCCTGAGGCAGGCAGAGAGAGAAATGATAGGAGCGTTTCAGATGTATGTTTTGTGTTGTGGAATTGGGATTCTAAAGGAGGATGCTAGGGTCATGCATTGGTGAATCTGCTCATTCTTCCCCGTGTAAACCCAGCTGACACTGAGGGAAAAAATGCACGTGTATGTGATGTCACAAGTGATGGGGAAGCGGGCATCTTATGTTTGCCTTCTGAGGGATTTTTGCAGGGAAAGACATGGTTTTCAGAGAGGGCTACTAATACATTTCCTATCACAGTCCAGTGACAGTAAAACTATCAAGCGTTCCTCACTGACTGATGACTATAGATGCCATACCGACCAATGCAGAATCTGATCCGAATTCACTTCTGAACTCATAACCAAAGGAGATTTCTCTGGAAAAACTTTATAGTATTTAACCAGTAATAACACTATATCATGTGGATGCTATATTTTTAGGTTGCACTTTTAGTAAAAACTAATAAGTAGGACTATTTTTGTTCCCAACAGAAATCACTACCAGAAAAAAAAAAAAAAAAAAAAGAAAAAGAAAAAGATGCTATTCTTTTATGCCTTTTTAATAGCTTCCTTTTTTTTTCATATTATTTTTAACATACATTTATAAATTATAGAGGGTTTTTTATATTTGGGAAAAAAAGTCTAGTAAAAACTAGTTTTATACATTCTTAGAATGACAGAAAAGTTTTAAATATAACAATTTTCTTTTTTTTTTTTTTTTTTTTTAGATTCAATGTCTCCATACCACTTTTAGCTTCTGTATGACTGTTCCTTCTCAGATAACAAGCAAAACCTCCTGCGGTTAAATAACATTTTATCTGCTCCTCCTATCAGTCTAACACAATGCGCCATATTTGTTTGTCAATCTGCAGCAAAACTCCCACTGATACCAACAGCCCAGAAACTACAAATATAATCTCAAGGATACACTTTGCACGTACATTTAATTTCATCATTTTGTTATAACTACTTGAAAGTTATATTTTTACTTTTTTTTTTTTTTCCTGTCATTTTCAAGTTCAAACTGATAATGAACCAACACAGAAGGAGATTTAATGCATACAAATTGTCTCAGGACTCCTTGGCATAAATTTGCCAAAGGTTTAACTCTGTGTATGGATGATTGCTCCCTTGATTCTCTTGTTTCATCTTTGGAACAAATGCTGAGGATATTTTATTCCTATTATCCCCTTCTAATAACTGTAACAGGGAATACATAGGTGTGTATAAGTAAAAAACTACAGCATTTAAAATATACTAAGATTTAATTTATGATCCATTTTCTCAGTCAGAGCAGCCATCCATTTTCTCTTTATTTGTAAGCTGTAAATACAAATTGAAAATCTTTACTCTCTGGCACAGTGAGAAGCTACTTATGATTTACCTCAAAAAGCACTTCTGAGAACATATAAACTAGCTTCATTAGTGGATGAAACTATGCAAAAGATGTCTACTGCTCCCTGTCTATAGTAAGAAGAGAAATACAGTTACATCACTGCAAAATTTCTGACACAGCTTTATTATAGTGTTAGGACACAAATTGTATTAAATTATTCTAATTTCTGGATAAAAGTGAGGATTTTATTTTATCCTATTCAAATTTCAAAGGAATGCTGTTTCAGATCCTTACCTTAGATGAAGTAGCAAAACTCCACTGACAGAACAATGGTACTTTGATCTGCACAAGTTGCACATCTGTCCTTTTATTTGGTGCTCAGGATTGATTAGATAGACTTTTTGCATGATGTTAGTTCAGATAAGTACTTCAATTTCTGTATCTCCTAAAATACAAGAAGACTGAAAAAATACACATGAATTTAACAGAAATCTAGACAAATGCAAGAAGGAATTTGTCAGCCATGCAACGAGGAACATTTTTCCCACTTGGGATCTATTTACTGAACAACAGTAAAATGTGCTGTAATATGCTACTTTCAACAATATTTAATTCCCTATTGGAAGAATTAAAGGACTACATAAAAGTTATTCCACTGACTGAACAGATGCAGCATATGCCTAAACATAAAAAATCCCCATGCTACTTCCAACCTACTTCCTTGACCTGCAGGATTGTTTCAAGGCAGGATGAGAAAATAAATCTTCCTGCAAGTCCTTTCATTCTATAGATTCTCTGCAGGGACATCCAGTAAAAGAGTCAAATTATTGTAGTGTTTTCTGTGAAGTGCAAACTTATCTTGTGCCTACCTACCAGGAGATGCAGCAATCAATTCAGTTCTCTAAGAGGAGCTAGCAGTGCTAGCAGCTGTCCAAAGGCAATCAATTAACTCAAGTGCTCTCACAGCCCAATACTACCTCTAGAATTCCCTGTATCAGAAATATTCAGTAAAACAAAGAAGCTCTGAATGCTGGAGCTCTAAGGTCTAAGAAATGAGCCATGACTCCTGATGTCCTATTCTCCCTGGCAAGAATGTTGCTGTGGACAAAAGCAATGCATACCTGTATCTATCTCTACATAACAACAACATCTTTATGTAATCAACTCAACCTCGAGGATAAGCGGTGGCTGATGGTGGTCAGAAGAAAGAGGAAACACACCTGACTTGCTGTTCTGGCATATTTGTGGCTTGCCAGTGTCTCCTATCTAGAATGCTGCAGAGAAAATGCTGAGGCTCATCCAGTCCCCTTGTCATTACTTCATGTGGAGACAAATGATACTACTGGGGAAGCTGTGTCCTGAGCGATAATATGGCTCCTGGGAAGAGAATAAAGAACATTGGAATGTAGGTGGTGGTCTTGATCTTGCTGGTAGAAGGGAAAAACTTAGTAGGATCCTCCAGGAAAATCCCAGCAGCATGATTGTTGCTGAAACAGGAATTTGTCTTTTAAGAGCATGAGACAAGGCCACAAAAATTATCCAAGGGACAGAGCACCTACCATACAGGCTGAAAGAGGTGGGGCTGTTTAACCTGGAGAAGAGAAGGGTCCAAGGTGAACTGATAGTGGCCTTTCAGTATCCAAAGGGGAGCTACAGGAAAGAAGGGAGCAGACTCTTTATCAGAGTCTGTTGTTATAGAACAAGGGAAAATGGTTTCAGGGTTAAAGAGGGTAGATTTAGACTGGATATAAGGAAAAAGCCTTTTACAGTGAGGTACTAGAATAGATTGCCCAGAGGTGTAGTGGGTACCCTACCCCTGGAGACTGAATCAGGCCCTGAGCAACCTGATCTAGCCATGGTGTCCCTGTTCATTGCAGGGGGGTTGGACTAGGTGACCTTTAAAAGTCCCCTCCTACTCTAAGGATTCTATGATTTATTAATAATAAAGACTTCAGGGGAGAAAAAGGGACTGGCAAGATGGAAAGGACAAAACTTGCTTGCCAGCAGGCTTGCTAACCTGGTGAGGAGGGCTTTAAAATGGGTTCAGCTGAGAATAGTACATAAGCACATGTGGAGATAAGTAAGAAAAGTGTTCCCCAGTGATTAGCATAATGCAAAATTTACCTAGTGCTGTTGTTAAAGTAGCATGACTAAGAGACCATCACAAGTGTCTGCATGCAAATACATGCAGCCCATGGAAAAATAAACGTAAGAAAGTAGCAGTCTGTTGACAGCTGCAAAGCTATGATCTTTCAATAAACTAAAAAGAGATGATAGAATAGTATTTCACAGCTGGATTCAGGCTCTTCAGAAAAGCTAGAGAAGATGGGAAGGAAGACCTACACTAGGCGAAGGAGTGACTTGAATGTATGCAGACAGCTGAAGACTGTTAAGATCTTATTGCTAAAGATAAAAAAACAGATGGAAACAGATGACACTGTGTCTATTATGGACTGAATGATCAAGAAGAGGAAGTAAACCAACCATTCTGCAAAGATAAGAAGCCTCATGATGATAAGCAGTGGTACTGATGGTGAATTTAACCACATTGTTAATTTTTGGAAAGGCAACATGATGGTGTAATTCAGACTTTTGGAGTTTGTGATGACATGGGGATTATCAAACCAACTAAGACAAGTGTCCTGCTGGTTATTTAAGAGCTAGGTCAGGGCTGCAAAGGCTGAGCAGAGCCTTGGCCAGGAAAAACAAACAAACAAACAAATAAACAAAAAAGAAAACCTTGAGATTTTGGAGTTTAAAACCTTGAGAGGTGTGAGCAAGACTAATAGTAAAATTATATACCTGTACTTGAGAAGAGATCTGCTTGGCAGGGTCCTGTAGGACGCTGTCCCAAAGAGGAAAGAAGGAAGTATGCAAGTGGAAAAAGGGACAAGCTACCAGGGAGGAATAGAAAGATATTTCCTGAGTATGCAAGGATAAAATTAGAAAAGCCAAATCTGGAGTTTGAAATAGCATGGGTTGTGATGGGCAATGAGGATTTCTGTAATGCAAAGGGAAAATTGTTTAGTGTAGTATGATATGTAATGACAAAAGATATGGAAAAGCCTGATATACTCAGTGTGACTTACTTTTCTCCATTTTTACTGGTAATTTAAGTCCCTGGGACTATTGGTAGAACGTGTTAGAGTGAAGCATTTAGTCACAGTAGAGGAAGATGGAGTCACCAGTCATACGAGGAAATTTCACATATACAAGATGGGATATATATGAGGGTGATAATGAAGTTAATCAAGGCTCACTGCAAGGCTCTCAATTCTCTTTGAAATATCGTGACAGTCAGAAGAGGTTCCTAATGACTGCTGGCAAATCTCGTATTTGTCTTCCAGAAAGGAAAAAGGAGGATCTAGGGATCTATGGGCTGGTCAAGTCCCATTCCAACCATTTACTGAGCAAATCTTCCTGGAAGTAAATCCAGTACATATACAACAAAGTAACCTGAAGACAACCAGCGTGATTTAATGATGGCGTTTGTGTCTGACCGACCTGATAATTTTTGATACTCTTAATAAATTAAAAAACAAGGAGAACAGTCAGTGTAGTAGAGGACTGGGCTGCCCTCCAGGGTTGAGTTCAGAGGGAACTCTCAAAAGGCAAGAGGAATAAGTTGACAGGGAGTTTATTAAGTTCAACAACAACAACAAAACAACCATCTCCTGCATCTGGAATAAAACAATTTCATATGACAGCATAAGCTGGTCAGATTAGATAGAAAGCAGCTTTACAGAAGAGGACCTGTCAATCTGTAAGCTGATTGTGTTCCGTATGGCAAAGAAGGTCAACTGCACACTGGATTGTTAGCAAGGGTAGCCAGTGACTCTTCCCCTCTATTTGTCACTTTAGAGGGTATGCATCTAGAGTACTGTGTCTGGTTTTGAGGTCCACAGTAAATGAAAAACAGGAATACTGCAGAAGCTGGAGAAAACCAAGGACAAGTAGAGTCTGAATTGTTGTTTTTTTCTACCTGAAGATAAAGCAGAATCATACTTCTATTTACCATGAATGGTAAACATCTAATGGAAGGTTGTAGAGAGAACAGAGCCAAACTTAAAGGTGCATAGTAAAAATACTAGGCATGTACTGAAGGAGAGGAAATCCAAATAGGATTTATTATTATTAATAATAATAATATATATTTTAACCATGAAGACGGTCAAAAACCTGAGTAAGAGCCCAGGCATGCTGTGGTGTTTTCGTTTTTGGACATACTCAAAAGTTGACAAGCCATAATAATTTGTGTTATGTTACCTCTTGAATGATGATTTGGACTAGACAGTCTCCAGATATGGCTTCTAATCTGCATTATTCCATGATTCCATAAAATGTAAAATAATACTGAATTCCCTCTGGATGTTAGCAGCAGTCCTATATTTAACTTAATTCATTTCTAGAGGATCCTGAACTGAGATTTCAAAAAAATAATATGGTATGCATTGAACACTAACATCACCTAAAGTTTGATATCTAGTCTGAAAACCAAGTTGCCTTGACCTCCATACAAATACAATGAAAAAAATAAAAAAAAAAAGTGATTTTTCTTAGTGGTTAGCTTAGCTTGTATAGCTGATTTCATGGTTCCTCCAGAACAGAGCATGTTTAAAATCTTAGTGTAAAGCATCTGATCTAAATTTTCTTTATTTATCATCTTTGGCTTAGGTGTTGATTATAGAAAAGTTAATTCCCATGGAATACTGCTTTTCTTTTTTTTCTTTTTTTTTTCCCCCAATAACAGATTAGTATGAAAGAGCATCAATCTTCAATTATATAAGAACCCAAGTAGACAGATAAATTATACATAAAGTAGCCATAGCTACTTAAGTTTCTGTAGAGAAGTAAAGGAGTAATTATGTAAGTTGTTTTTCCAATTTCCTTTGACCATTATTGTCCTGATCAGTGTTGAAGCACATGTTAGACTCAAGAAATAGATATTAAAATACGTTTTCTGAACTTTAATGAATCAGTAGATAAATAAATAAATAAAAATATATTAGGAATTTTTATAATGATCATATTTTATGGGATGTTTTGCTGCTAGTTCAGAATTCCTTTCTCTTGCCGCTCAGTGATCTGTAGCAACTGAACATTTTTATCCACCAACTAAGTGCTTACATCATATATTCGCTGTTAGCTGAAATTTTTTAGGTAACAGTATCATTTAAAGGCTTTCCTACTTAAAGTTTACAACGAAGTATTTAGAAGAAATTTAGTTCACACCATTTTATAATTTGATTTCTAAAACCCATTCAAGTTAGAGAACCAAGAGTCCAAAAATGGGAAATTCAACTACAACAACAATCAAGCTTTTTTGCCATTTGAGGAAACTAAGGAGTCAAGATTCCTTCTCATGTTAAATCTTGCTAACACTCTTATTTATGCTGCATATGCTCTTTGATTAAATTGGTTCTCATACTTAAGAAACAAATATTCACACTTCTACTGGCTAATGATAACAAACCCCACAATTAAACTTTCTGAATTGAAGGTCTTTCTATAAAATTTGGAAAATCTTAAATATCTACCATTTTTCCTAAAAAAAAAAAAAAGCCTTTGTAGGTGTGTATGAATACTGGAAGAAAGTGACTCAAATAACCTTTAAAAACCAGTCTATGTAAATGTGATACTGAAATGCAGATGAAAGATCTGATGAAGTAAAAGTCTGCAATAAGCATGTTAACTAAAATGCTGATCATTTTGGAGTGCATTGAGACATTAATAATTATCTAAGTAAATCAATGCAGAAATTTAATGAAGAAGAGAAACTGACCCAGCAGCTTTATGAGCCTCATTTCTAATTTCAGTAATAAGATATTAATGATTTCCCAACTCAAATGGCATTGCTTTTGAAGTCAGGGTTGCATAAACTTTTATCTGATGGTACAGAAGGATGGCTGTGACCATCTTCTATCTGACTGATGCTGATATTTTTTATATTT
The DNA here is from genome assembly GCF_019232065.1 of Centrocercus urophasianus. Taxonomy (NCBI): domain Eukaryota; kingdom Metazoa; phylum Chordata; class Aves; order Galliformes; family Phasianidae; genus Centrocercus; species Centrocercus urophasianus. Next base: position 52,259,801 of record NW_024884253.1, read on the forward strand.
CAGATCTTACTTCAAAGATCCACTATGTATGATGGTGCACAACATCAGACTGGGTAACACAGGAAAAATTTACGCTACAATAATCAGAAACAAATGTCAATTCATTTTTAGACTAACCAAAAGTATTATGGCCTTTGAACCTATTTATCCATCTATAGTTGATAAATTACTCTTCTGAACTTTTACATCTTTTTATGTCATTCATTAGCTGGTACTTAGATACTAAGGGCAGAAGATACCATTAGATATTCCACATTGCCCCTTTTGTAGCACTAGCTAAATTACCAGGGCTTCTCCAAAACTAATACCTCCAATCATATTGGTCCAAAACGTCAAAAGCGGATGTTGACGTTATAGCTTGAGAGTTTGAACCCTTCCATCAAATTTTTGTTACATTTTGTTGCCACGTGACATGGCAGCAGAGAGGCTGTCTGGCAGAATGCTGTCTGACGTTGAAATACGTATGAAGCAAAGGTGTGTAACTGAATTCCTCTATGCAGAAAAAATTGCTCCTCTCAACATTCATCAGCATTTGTTGAATGCTTATGGACACCAAGGTATGGATGTGAGCATAGTGATGCATTTCAGCAATGGCAACAGTGACAAAGGGTCACGTATACTTGTGCAGAATTTACAAATGCAGCATGCAGGCTCTTGTTCATTGCTTGTGAAAATACACAGCTAACGGTGGTTACTATGTTGAAAAAGGGTGTTTTGTAGCTGAGAATTTGTTCTACCCGATAGCCCTATTGTGCTCTTTGTATCTGTTGTAGTTTCCATGGAAATAAGGAGACCTTTCTTCTGGAGTGACCCATATATGTTAATAGTTTATCTTGTTTGAATAAAGCACTTCTTTCAGAAAGGCACAAAAAATTTTGAAAGTGTCAAGAATCTCCTGCTTTCTCTTATATTTTATTCAAATGACCAGTCATCTCTCTAAAAAGAAATATGTTTGATCTCATATACAGTTTTCAACATTACAAAAAAGCTATAATACCCTCTTTTTACATTTAGAATTTCTCTGTCCGTGGAAAAATCTTAAATAATTTTGCAAAAGTATGAAAGTTAATTTTTTTTAATTGATATTTTAAAAGTGCAATTAGCAACAACTTGCAACTAGTCAGGTGGATATGTTTTTGCAATAAATTTAATGTTATCTAGAGAAAGCTTTTCATCACACATACTTCTATTGTCACTGATATGTAACTTTGTTTTCAGCTAGTGTCTTTCTAGCCTGCTATTTTCCAGTCTGTGAAATACAATGCTATGAAGGAGTATACACTGTTTACACCTGTTTCTATTTTACTCAAAAATCTCCATTATTATCTTTAAGGAAAAGAATTCAGTTTGGAAGTTGAAAGACTCTTCTAAATTGCAATGTTAGATTGTAAATAAATACAGCTTGGGGTTTTTTTCTGCTGTGCAGGGTGGTTTCACTGTGAATGGAAGCTTCCCCATTCTGTGTGATGGACATGCCTGTTCCGTTAAAACTGTATCACTTCAGAGCTGCTAAGCAGCCAGGGGCATAGACCTGGGAGGCATTTACCTCTGCAACGGTAGAAACATCAGCTTCCACAAGAGCAAGGACAAGTCTGCATTACAGATTGCATTGCTTCCAGTTTATATCAGTTTATAGACAGTTGCTTTCCAGCTTGGATGCAAATCAGTGATGTGAAAATTTTTTGTTTTGTTTTGTTTTTATTTTTATTTGTATGGCACATCTTTACAACACAGGTTTGATTTTGCTGCATTCATCTCTTAAGAAGTGCTATTATGTACAGGTTTGCTTTTGAATCTGCAACATTTTATGCAATTATATAAGCGATCACATGCAGATTAACATCTATGTGTTTTTATAGTCTTCATTTGCAATATTAATAAACTCATATTTTCATGGAAGTTTTTTTCTGTATTATTTCTAGCAACATGATTCCCTTGGCTTGTGTGTTCCTCAATAAATGTCACTTCTTGTTGAAACACCTGCTGCTGAGAAGAAATTTTCAAGCTGTTGTGTTGTGATTAGCCTGAAAAGGTATTTATTGCAACTAATAATGTTTATATTTCTTGTTTATGAACTACATTTTTTCTTCTCCCTGTAACGTTTTTTCTTGTATGATTAAAGTGAATATACAGTGCTTTTAGGTGGCTGCATCTAGGTCCTGATCACTAGATTCACTAAGTCCTTTTAACAAGTTCAAATTAAATGTCAAAACTGGAGATAGCAAAGCCAGATTCTCTGTGTCACAGTAAGCATGATAAATTACTAATCACAGTTGAAAAGTTTTGTGAAAAAAAAAAAAAAAAGGAAAACATAAAAAGCCTTAAACTAAGAAAAACACTCTAAAGTTTCAAAACACTGTTTCAAATGAAGTAAGAAATAACCATTTTTGCTTTGTGATTGCTTTACCACAGATTATCAGAATCAACTTGGATCAAATTGTGTCCTGAGGTGGACAATATTACAAAATTATTTTGTTGTTAATGAATTTGAAAAGAAAGACTCAATGTAAGGAAAGAAAAAAAAAAAAAAAAAAAAAAAAAGTCAAAGCAAAAATCCTGACATACTTAAATCATGATTGAAAATGAATGCACAGGTAATTCTACATTTGCCTGTAGGTATCATGAGTGACTGAAACTGGTGTGTTATTCTCTACGAATTATTCACTTTTACTTAGGAGTCATTGAATGACTAACATTTGTTAAACCTATCCTTTAGTAATAAATACCACCAGTAAAACCATAGTTAACTAACTGGTTAACAAAGAAGCCAAAGAATTTGCATACTAGGCTACTGTAGACACTTGAATATGATCTATTTCATTTCTTCTTCCTTCCTTCTTTCCCTTCTTTCTGCCTACCTATCTGCCTATTTCTCCATAGAAGGTAAAAATTTGTGATGTTTAAAGTATAATATTGTGCTTAAGGACTTCAGTAAAACAGAGTTTTTGCAAAACCATATTCCTAAACATTTTGTACTTGAATAGTTGCAGCATACTTATATTTACTGTCACTATTTCATAGATGTAGCCAAAGAGGGTGATATGGTTATCAAGATACTCTCCATCACATTTGAAACTTTGTGGCTGCTGGGGAAAGTCCCTGGCAACTGGATAAAGGGAAACACCATTGCCATTTACAAGAAAGGGAGGAAGGAAGACCCTGGGATATACAGGCTGGTGAACCTCACCTCTATTCCTGGAAGATCATGGAACTGATCCTCCAGAAAGATATGTTAAGGCACATAAGGCACAAGTAGGTCTTCTGTGATGGAGTGACAGCATTCGTGGACAAAGAGAAGGCAACTGATGTCATCTACCTGGACTTCCGAAAGGCCTGTGACACGGTCCACCATCAAATGCTTGTCTCTAAATTGGAGAGAGATGGATTTGAAGGGTGGACTATCCAGTGGATAAGGAACTTGGAAGGTTACAGCCAGAGGGTTGTGGTCAATGACTGTATGTCCAGGTGGAGGTTGGTAATGACCAGCATCCCCCAGGGGTCTGTCTTGCGTCCGATGCTCTTTAACATCTTATCAATCTTTATCAATGAATGGATAAAAAAGATGGAACTGAGTGCACCCTCAGCAAGTTTGCTGATGGCACAAAGCTGAGTGGTGCAATTGATACAGCAGAAGGAAGGGAGTCCATTCAAAAGGACATTGATAAACTTGAAAGGTGGAAACTTGTGAATCTTACTCAATGAAGCGAAGTGCAAGATTTTACACTTAGGCTGAGGTAATCCCAGATATGTATACAAACTGGAAGAAGAAATCCTTGAGATCAACTCAGCTAAGAAGGTCTTAGGGGTCCTGGTTGATGAAAAACCTAATGTGAACCATCACTGTGCGCTTGAAGCTCAGAAGGCCTATGGTATCCTGGGTTCCATTAGAAGAGGGGTGGCCAGAGGAGCAAGGGAGGTGATTGTCCCCCTCTGTTCCACCATTGTGAGGCCCCAGTTGGAGTACTGCATCCAAGCCTGGGACCCTCAGCACCTGAAAGATATGGAGAATTTAGAGAGAGTCCAGAAGAGGGCCATGAAGATGATTCAAGGTCTGGATCACTTCTCCTATGAAGACAGGTTTATAAATAGGGAAAGTCAAAATACACATGTATAGACAAAGTACCCAAGAGACAGAAATCTAACCAAAAACATTTGTATTATTATTTGATAAATTTTCATGTTTTTTATTTTTTTTTAATATGTTTCCATCTAGATCACATGAAAATATTATAAAAAGGCAAAGAATTGTACTAATGCCCAGAAAATATTTCAGTATTTCAGTCTTTGACACAGGGTTTTGCTTTGTGTTATCCACTTGCACTTAACTCCCTCACTGTTTTCAGAATTCTGGGCACATACATTCTCTCTTGAAACTAGATCGTTTATTAACTCACTGACTTCTGTTCCAGATGCTGAAACTAGATGGATTTTGAGTATCTACTCAGTTCTGTTCCATAATCAATCCGTTCATCATTTTGTTTGCTGGAATGAGATGAGGTTTGGAAAGTGAATAAGCACTTTGGTATATGATTATTTGCATACAATTCTGCCTTTTATTAGTAAGTTTGCATAAGTTAGGCAAAATATACAAATAATTCATCCACCCCTTTCTCACTTTCAATAACTTCTTTCCAAAAGATGTTACAGTAACCATAAAAAAGTTAATGTATTTTTGAGCAAAAGTAATATTTAATGTGCCTTATGTATGATATATGCAGTTGTGAATGTGAACTTATGTGTGAGTATAAGCGCAGCAAATCCCTACAATGTATCTGAAAATGTATTCAGTTTTTCCTCAACGAAGTGAGGTTTGCTGTCTTACTGTTTTCTTTCTATAGCATAATCTGATTTGGTTTAGGAAGACTTGAGAGAGGAAAATGCCTTATTTCCACTGAGAAATCATATTTCTTTGCCCTGGAGACTGCCTGGTCAGCTACACTACACATATTTAAGTGTGAGATTCTAATGATAATCTTTTGTCTTGGATTTGCTGATTTGTTCATTTTATTCTTTGGTGCATAAATGAAATAGCTATTAGAATAGCTGAGCACTTGTACTATTTTAGCAGAGCATGTATTAGAGTGGTTTATATGAAAAATTTGTCATTGTATCTCACAATGCACTTTGGAAATAATCCTCCCTTTCTCCCACAGCTGGTCACATCTAGATTTTGCCTAGATTTTTCTCATGTATATCTTAACTTTATAAAAAGACAAATTAATTGGTATATACCAAAAATTCATGTGAGATTAAATACTGGGAAATGTGGGCAACTTTCTGAAAAATTAAAAAATACCCTATACAGAGCTAAATTGTACATATCAGAAGGAAATGTGATTTCACTCTGTTTTTTTGTTTGTTTGTTTTAGTACTCTCAAACAAAATTCTCCAAGCAGAGAATGTATGTCTAAAAAAAAAAAAAAATTAAAGAGATAGAGATAGAGAGAGAGAGAGAGAAAGAAAGAAAGAGAGAAAGAGAGAAAGAGAGAAAGAGAGAAAGAAAGAGAGAAAGAGAGAAAGAGAGAAAGAGAGAAAGAGAGAGAGAAAGAGAGAAAAAGAGAAAGAAAGAAGGAAAGAAAGAAAGAAAGAAAGAAAGAAGGAAAGAAGGAA